>NC_079198.1:5567388-5717388 GCF_029499605.1 Hyla sarda | reverse complement strand
GCGAATTGTTGTGAGGGGAGGTAATTACTTTGTTGCCGGCTTAGTTAGTATTGGAGACAAGGCAGTGTACGTCAGGTCAGTAAATAAAGAGGGGAGGGCATCAAGTGACCTGACAATAGATACAAAGGAATTCATCAGATAATGTTACCATGGAGAGGTGTCAGTGACATCAGAGCGGCCCATCCTTTACGGTCACCAGGAGAAGCCATGACAGCCTGACCTGCATACATACCACACATGATCCCTATACAGTGGTCCCTTAACTTACAGTGTCTTTTCTGGACCATTGTAACTTGAAACCAGACTCAACATACAATGCTAGGGAATCTGCGAAACGTGTCAATGGCTGGAAGAACCGACCAATCAGAATGGGCAATCACTGGTGAAACCCCTGTATTACTGAAGTGTATGTACTGACTGGTGTCTGGTAGCACCCTCTACAGTACAGGGAGGTATTACATGGTCTGTACTCTTTACCTGTATTACTGAAGTGTATGCACTGACTGGTGTCTGGTAGTGCCCCCTACAGTACAGGGAGGTATTACATTTTCTGTACTCTTTACCTGTATTACTGAAGTGTATGCACTGACTGATGTCTGGTAGTGCCCCCTACAGTACAGGGAGGTATTACATGTTCTTTACTACTCTTTACCTGTATTACTGAAGTGTATGCACTGACTGGTGTCTGGTAGCGCCCCCTACAGTACAGGGAGATGCTACATGTTCTGTACTCTTTACCTGTACTACTGAAGTGTATGTACTGACTGGTGTCTGGTAGCGCCCCCTACAGTACAGGGATGTATTACATGTTCTGTACTCTTTACCTGTATTACTGAAGTGTATGTACTGACTGGTGTCTGGAAGCGCCCCCTACAGTACAGGGAGGTATTACATGTTCTGTACTCTTTACCTGTATTACTGAAGTGTATGCACTGACTGGTGTCTGGTAGGACCCCCTACAGTACAGGGAGGTATTACATGTTCTGTACTACTCTTTACCTGTATTACTGAAGTGTATGCACTGACTGGTGTCTGGTAGCACTCCCTACAGTACAGGGAGGTATTACATGTTTTGTACTCTTTACCTGTATTACTGAAGTGTATGTTCTGACTGGTGTCTGGTATCGCCCCCTACAGTACAGGGAGGTATTATATGTTCTGTACTCTTTACCTGTATTACTGAAGTGTATGCACTGACTGGTGTCTGGTAGCGCCCCATAAAGTACAGGTAGGTATTACATGTTCTATACTCTTTACCTGTATTACTGAAGTGTATACACTGACTGTTGTCTGGTAGCGTCCCCTACAGTACAGGGAGGTATTACATGTTCTGTACTCTTTACCTGTATTACTGAAGTGTATGCACTGACTGATGTCTGGTAGCGCCCCCTACAGTACAGGGAGGTATTACATGTTCTGTACTCTTTACCTGTATTACTTAAGTGTATGTACTGACTGGTGTCTGTTAGCGCCCCCTACAGTACAGGGAGGTATTACATGTTCTGTACTCTTTACCTGTATTACTTAAGTGTATGTACTGAGTGGTGTCTGTTAGCGCCCCCTACAGTACAGGGAGGTATTACATGTTCTGTACTCTTTACCTGTATTACTTAAGTGTATGCACTGAGTGGTGTCTGTTAGCGCCCCCTACAGTACAGGGAGGTATTACATGTTCTGCACTCTTTACCTGTATTACTGAAGTGTATGTACTGACTGGTGTCTGTTAGCGCCCCCTACAGTACAGGGAGGTATTACATGTTCTGCACTCTTTACCTGTATTACTTAAGTGTATGTACTGAGTGGTGTCTGTTAGCGCCCCCTACAGTACAGGGAGGTATTACATGTTCTGTACTCTTTACCTGTATTACTGAAGTGTATGCACTGACTGGTGTCTGGTAGCGCCCTCTACAGTACAGGGAGGTATTACATGTTCTGTACTCTTTACCTGTATTACTGAAGTGTATGCACTGACTGGTGTCTGGTAGCGCCCCCTACAGTACAGGGAGGTATTACATGTTCTGCACTCTTTACCTGTATTACTGAAGTGTATGCACTGACTGGTGTCTGGTAGTGCCCTCTACAGTACAGGGAGGTATTACATGTTCTGTACTCTTTACCTGTATTACTGAAGTGTATGCACTGACTGGTGTCTGTTAGCGCCCCCTACAGTACAGGAAGGTATTACATGTTCTGTACTCTTTACCTGTATTACTTAAGTGTATGTACTGACTGGTGTCTGTTAGCGCCCCCTACAGTACAGGGATGTAGAGAAGGAGATAAAAAGAAAGTAAAGGGCAGCGCCTCGTGTAATCCTGTGGATGCAGTATATATGGAGTGAACTTGTAGATCAGGGACTCTCACCTGATAGGATGAGATATATAGGCATATCACCCCTTTATTAGAGGTATTCCAGGGATTGTATGCTGCAGGAGCTTGACCGGGAGCCGTGGCTGCGGTTTCCAGTAATAAACGTGCTAAAATAAAAATAAAATAAAAAAGAAAACTCCAAAGTGGGTGCTGTCCCAAAAAGTCAGGAATGACTAATGTATTGACATAACCGTATTTTATTGGATTAAAAAACTGTCAGCAGATACATCCATAACCTAACGCGTTTCAGGTATAATATTACCTTTTTTCAATTGCATCTGCAATTTGGCATGCTGGGATTTGTAGTTTTGCAACAGCTGGAGGCACCCTGGTTGGAAAACACTGAAATAGAATTTGCTTTATCTATATGGCTGCTTTCACACTATAAAATTCATCCATTTTAAAGATCCGTTTGATGTTCCGTTATGAAAACCCTGAAAATCGGCCATTAAACGTCCGTTAGAAAATCCCATTATAGTCTATGTGATTTTTACATTATCCGTTTTAATCCGTTATAGTCTGTTATGAATAACGGACATTATTTTGTGACGGAAGATAGTAATGGAAGAAATAGTGCATGCAATATTTCTTCCGTTCATTCTCCCGTCACAAAATAATGTCCGTTATTCATAACAGACTATAACGGATTAAAACGGATAATGTAACAATCCCATAGACTATAATGGGATTTTCTAATGGACGTTTAATGGACGATTTTCAGGGTTTTTATAACGGAACATAAAACGGATCTTTAAAACGGATGAATTTTATAGTGTGAAAGCAGCCTATCAGTTATCTACTTATTTATCTTTAATCCTCACTTTTTCCTATTTTTGGATGATATTTTGGGGCTTCAGAACCAATTACCAGGTTTCCATAGAGTTATGTTCTCAACATACAATGGTTTCAACATACAATGGTCGTCCTGGAACCAATTAATATTGTAACTTGAGGGACCACTGTACATGTAGGTACATGTAGGTAGATGACAGAACTGGATGGGCATGGAAATAAGACACTAGGTGTCCACAAACAGTAATAAATATCTAGGCAGGTTACACTTTTTTTAACAATGAAAATCAGAAATATGTGTGAAAACAGCCAATTCAAGAACAGGCAAAATTGGGCAAAACATGCATTTCAGAAAAGTTGCAGATTACTATGGAAAGCCTGGTGCGAATAACATGTAGCGTGTGCTTAGGAACTGGTATATGGAAACAATTAAGACATTTGTATGCAACTTTTGTTAATAATCTGCGGAGAATAGTTCCGGCAATACCCCTTTCACATCAGGATTCGGGTATGTCCGAGGTGTATTGCAGCATACCAGCAAAAAAACATGTTTTAGCATAAAGTACTGGATACACATGGCCGGTTCATGTGAACATGTTCAGTCTCTTTTGTATGCTTTTTTGCTGTTTTAGTTTTTTTTTTTTTTTTTAGGTATTAAAAGTATAGTTTTTGGAAATGGGCTGATTGTATCCAGTAGTAGACAAGCTAACCTACAGGATATTAAAGTCAAAGGGTTGGCTGTGGATAACCTTCAGTATACATGGCATACTTTTTGCTGGTATCATGACGTAACCCCACAACATAATGTGAATGGGACCTTATTGAGGTGCAGGGTGTAATTCTGGTTAGTGAGATGTGGGCTGTATTTATTGGTAGTGCGGTGCGGGTATTATTCCTGTTAGTGAGGTGCGGGGTATTATTTCTGTTAGTGAGGTGTGGGGTATTATTCCTGTTAGTGAGGTGCGGGGTATTATTCCTGTTAGTGGGGTGCGGGGTATTATTCCTGTTAGTGCGGTGCGGGGTATTATTCCTGTTAGTGGGGTGCGGGATATTATTCCTGTTAGTTAGGTGCGGGGTATTATTCCCGTTACTGAGGTGCGGGGTATTATTCCCGTTAGTGAGGTGTGGGGTATTATTCCTGTTAGTGGGGTGCGGGATATTATTCCTGTTAGTGAGGTGCAGGGTATTATTCCTGTTAGTGAGGTGCGGGGTATTATTCCTGTTAGTGAGGTGCGGGATATTATTCCTGTAAGTGGGGTATTATTCCTGTTAGTGGGGTGCGGGGTATAATTCCTGTTAGTGAGGTGCGGGGTATTATTCCTGTTAGTGAGATGTGGGGTATTATTCCTGTTAGTGGGGTATTATTCCTGTTAGTGGGGTATTATTCCTGTTAGTGAGGTGCAGGGTATTATTCCTGTTAGTGAGGTGCAGGGTATTATTCCTGTTAGTGAGGTGCGGGGTATTATTCCTGTTAGTGAGGTGCGGGGTATTATTCCTGTTAGTGAGGTGCGGGGTATTATTCCTGTTAGTGAGGTGTGGGGTATTATTCCTGTTAGTGGGGTGTGGGGTATTATTCCTGTTAGGCGGGTGCAGGGTATTATTCCTGTTAGTGGGGTGTGGGGTATTATTCCTGTTAGTGAGGTGCGGGGTATTATTCCTGTTAGGCGGGTGCGGGGTATTATTCCTGTTAGGCGGGTGCGGGGTATTATTCCTGTTAGTGAGGTGCGGGGTATTATTCCTGTTAGTGAGGTGCAGGGTATTATTCCTGTTAGTGAGGTGCGGGGTATTATTCCTGTTAGGCGGGTGCTGGGTATTATTCCTGTTAGTGAGGTGCGGGGTATTATTCCTGTTAGGCGGGTGCTGGGTATTATTCCTGTTAGTGAGGTGCGGGGTATTATTCCCGTTAGTGAGGTGCGGGGTATTATTCCTGTTAGGCGGGTGCTGGGTATTATTCCTGTTAGTGGGGTGCGGGGTATTATTCCTGTTAGTGAGGTGCGGGGTATTATTCCTGTTAGGCGGGTGCTGGGTATTATTCCTGTTAGTGAGGTGCGGGGTATTATTCCCGTTACTGAGGTGCGGGGTATTATTCCCATTAGTGAGGTGTGGGGTATTATTCCTGTTAGTGGGGTGCGGGATATTATTCCTGTTAGTGAGGTGCAGGGTATTATTCCTGTTAGTGAGGTGCGAGGTATTATTCCTGTTAGTGAGGTGCGGGGTATTATTCCTGTAAGTGGGGTATTATTCCTGTTAGTGGGGTGCGGGGTATAATGCCTGTTAGTGAGGTGCGGGGTATTATTCCTGTTAGTGAGATGTGGGGTATTATTCCTGTTAGTGGGGTATTATTCCTGTTAGTGGGGTATTATTCCTGTTAGTGAGGTGCAGGGTATTATTCCTGTTAGTGAGGTGCAGGGTATTATTCCTGTTAGTGAGGTGTGGGGTATTATTCCTGTTAGTGGGGTGTGGGGTATTATTCCTGTTAGGCGGGTGCAGGGTATTATTCCTGTTAGTGGGGTGTGGGGTATTATTCCTGTTAGTGAGGTGCGGGGTATTATTCCTGTTAGGCGGGTGCGGGGTATTATTCCTGTTAGGCGGGTGCGGGGTATTATTCCTGTTAGTGAGGTGCGGGGTATTATTCCTGTTAGTGAGGTGCAGGGTATTATTCCTGTTAGTGAGGTGCGGGGTATTATTCCTGTTAGGCGGGTGCTGGGTATTATTCCTGTTAGTGAGGTGCGGGGTATTATTCCTGTTAGGCGGGTGCTGGGTATTATTCCTGTTAGTGAGGTGCGGGGTATTATTCCTGTTAGTGAGGTGCGGGGTATTATTCTTGTTAGTGGGATGTGGGGTATTATTCCTGTTAGTGAGGTGCGGGGTATTATTCCTGTTAGTGCGGGGTATTATTCCTGTTAGTGGGGTGCGGGGTATTATTCCTGTTAGTGGGGTGCGGGGTATTATTCCTGTTAGTGGGGTGCGGGGTATTATTCCTGTTAGTGAGGTGCGAGGTATTATTCCTGTTAGTGAGGTGCGGGGTATTATTCCTGTTAGGCGGGTGCGGGGTATTATTCCTGTTAGTGAGGTGCAGGGTATTATTCCTGTTAGTGAGGTGCGGGGTATTATTCCTGTTAGGCGGGTGCTGGGTATTATTCCTGTTAGGCGGGTGCGGGGTATTATTCCTGTTAGTGAGGTGCGGGGTATTATTCCTGTTAGGCGGGTGCGGGGTATTATTCCTGTTAGTGAGGTGCGGGGTATTATTCCTGTTAGGCGGGTGCTGGGTATTACTCCTGTTAGGCGGGTGCGGGGTATTATTCCTGTTAGTGAGGTGTGGGGTATTATTCCTGTTAGTGAGGTGCGGGGTATTATTCCTGTTAGGCGGGTGCGGGGTATTATTCCTGTTAGTGAGGTGCGGGGTATTACTCCTGTTAGGCAGGTGCGGGATATTATTCCTGTTAGGCGGGTGCGGGGTATTATTCCTGTTAGTGAGGTGCGGGGTATTATTCCTGTTAGTGAGGTGTGGGGTATTATTCCTGTTAGTGAGGTGCGGGGTATTATTCCTGTTAGGCGGGTGCGGGGTATTATTCCTGTTAGTGAGGTGCGGGGTATTATTCCTGTTAGTGAGGTGTGGGGTATTATTCCTGTTAGTGAGGTGCGGGGTATTACTCTTGTTAGGCAGGTGCGGGATATTATTCCTGTTAGGCGGGTGCTGGGTATTATTCCTGTTAGTGAGGTGCGGGGTATTATTCCTGTTAGGCGGGTGCGGGGTATTATTCCTGTTAGTGAGGTGCGGGATATTATTCCTGTTAGTGAGGTGCGGGGTATTATTCCTGTTAGGCGGGTGCTGGGTATTATTCCTGTTAGTGAGGTGCGGGGTATTATTCCTGTTAGGCGGGTGCGGGGTATTATTCCTGTTAGTGAGGTGCGGGGTATTATTCCTGTTAGGCGGGTGCTGGGTATTACTCCTGTTAGGCGGGTGCGGGGTATTATTCCTGTTAGTGAGGTGTGGGGTATTATTCCTGTTAGTGAGGTGCGGGGTATTATTCCTGTTAGGCGGGTGCGGGGTATTATTCCTGTTAGTGAGGTGCGGGGTATTATTCCTGTTAGTGAGGTGTGGGGTATTATTCCTGTTAGTGAGGTGCGGGGTATTATTCCTGTTAGTGAGGTGCGGGGTATTATTCCTGTTAGTGAGGTGTGGGGTATTATTCCTGTTAGTGAGGTGCGGGGTATTATTCCTGTTAGGCGGGTGCGGGGTATTATTCCTGTTAGTGAGGTGCGGGGTATTATTCCTGTTAGTGAGGTGTGGGGTATTATTCCTGTTAGTGAGGTGCTGGGTATTATTCCTGTTAGTGAGGTGCGGGGTATTATTCCTGTTAGTGAGGTGCGGGGTATTATTCCTGTTAGGCGGGTGCGGGGTATTATTCCTGTTAGTGAGGTGCGGGGTATTATTCCTGTTAGTGAGGTGTGGGGTATTATTCCTGTTAGTGAGGTGCGGGGTATTATTCCTGTTAGGCGGGTGCTGGGTATTATTCCTGTTAGTGAGGTGCGGGGTATTATTCCTGTTAGGCGGGTGTGGGGTATTATTCCTGTTAGTGAGGTAGGAGACATGCTTGTTGCTCAGTAAAGAGGTGTTTACTCCACATAAGTTCCAGTAGCGTGACTGAGGGGGATCTGGAGCTAATTGCTTATACAGGGAGTACAGACACACATCAATCCCTGTGTGATTTCTTTTTTCTAATCTGATAATCTCTTTATATCCGGAGCCTGAAATTTCTCCAGAAAGGTCTAGGATATAATTCCTGAGCAGAATCACAAGGCTTGTTTGTTAACCCTCTATGTGCTGTTTTACCTGTGCGGATCATATTACCTAAACTCATACTGCATGTTTATGATTGACTAAACATCAGCATTTAGGAAATTGTCTTAGGGGACTAAAAGTCTGAGCAGCAAGAATCAGTCACTTTACGAGGAATCAGGACATCAGGGCAAACACTTTGTGTATGAAAGAGCAAAATGTTACATTCATTTGAAACCAGACTTCATCATAAATATGGTCTGAGAATGTGGATTTATAAAGGAAAGGTACATTATACAATAATATAGTCACCCGTGTGTTGTCCTGTAATTCGTAAACTCTGTGTACAGTATGCCTACTCCCAGAAGTAATAGAGAGCCCAAAATATGTCTTCTGTGCCCATACCAACCACTAGGAGCCAAAGACATCCCATATTATGTCTACTGTGCCAATAATCACCTCCAGAAGTCATACAGAACTCACCATTTTTCCACTGTGCCTATAAAAACCACCAGAAGCCAAATATAGCCCATAATATGTCTATTGTGCCCATACCAACCACCAAAAGCCATAGACAGACCATATTATGTCTATTGTGTTCATACTTACAACCGCAAGTCATAGGCAACCTAAAATATGACTACTGTGCCCATGCTCACTGACAGAACTCATAAACAACCTAAAATATGTTGACTGTGCCCATACTAAGCACCAGAAGTCATAGACAACCCAAAATATGTCTACTGTACCCATACTTACCACCAGAAGCAATAGACAACCCATAATTTGTCTACTGTGCTCATAACAACCACCAGAAGCCATAGACAACCTATAATATGTCTACTGTGCCCATATCAACCACTAGAAGCCAAAGATAGCCTACAGTTTGTCTACTGTGCCCATACCAACCACTAGAAGCCAAAGATAGACCATAATAAGTCTGGTGCCCACACCACCAAAAGCCATAGACAACCCAAAATGTCTACTGTGGCCATATTAACCACCAGATGTCAGCCAACCTAAACTGTCTACTGTGCCCATACTTACCACCAGATGTCATAGACAACCTAAAATATGTTGACTGTGCCCATACTAACCATCAGAAGTCATAGACAACCCAACAAATTTCTGCTGTGCCCATACCATCCATGAGAAATCATAAACAGCTCAAAATATGCCTATGGTTTGGATGCCAACCAAAAGAAGCCAAAGACAGCCCATATGTCTATTGTGCTCTTACTAACCACTAGAAGCTATAGACAGCCCATAATATGTGTTACACTGAGCGCTCCGGGTCCCTGCTCCTCCCCGAAGCGCTCGCGGCGTTTCTCTCCCTGCAGTGCCCCGGTCAGACCCGCTGACCGGGAGCGCTGCACTGACATTGCCGGCGGGGATGCGATTCGCATAGCGGGACGCGCCCGCTCGCGAATCGCATCCCAAGTCACTTACCTGTCCCGGTCCCCGGCTGTCATGCTCTGGCGCGCGCGGCTCCGCTCTCTAGGGCGCGCGCGCGCCAGTTCTCTGAGATTTAAAGGGCCAGTGCACCAATGATGGTGCCTGGCCCAATCTTCCTGATTAGTTTCCACCTGTGCACTCCCTACTTATACCTCACTTCCCCTGCACTCCCTTGCCGTATCTTGTTGCCTTGTGCCTTGAGAAAGCTACTCTGTGTTACCACTACTGTGTTCTTGACCATCTGCTATCACCATTGACTACGAACCTAGCCGCCTGCCCCGACCTTCTGCTACGTCTGACCTTGCTCTTGTCTACTCCCTTGTACCGCGCTTTTCTCAGCAGTCAGAGAGGTAGAACCGTTGCCAGTGGATACGACCTGGTTGCTACCGCCGCTGCAAGACCATCCCGCTTTGCGGCGGGCTCTGGTGAATACCAGTAGCAACTTAGAACCGGTCCACCGGCACGGTCCACGCCAATCCCTCTCTGGCACAGAGGATCCACCTCCAGCCTGCCGAATTGTGACAGTCGATCCGGCCATGGATCCCGCTGAGGTTCCCCTGCCAGTTGTCTCTGACCTCACCACGCTGGTCGCCCAGCAATCCCGACAGATCGCCCAACAAGATCACCAGCTGTCGTACTTGACCACCATGACACAGCAACTTCAGTCACAGCTACAGCAGCTTCAGTCACAGCTACAGCAATTTCAGTCACAGCTACAGCAGCAACAACCATCTCCTCCACCGGCTCCTGCACCTCTTCCGCAGCGAGTGGCCGCTCCTAACCTCCGCTTGTCCCTGCCGGACAAATTTGAAGGGGACTCTAGACTCTGCCGAGGTTTCCTGTCACAATGTTCCCTACATTTGGAGATGTTGTCGGACCAATTTCCTACAGAACGGTCGAAGGTGGCTTTCGTGGTTAGTCTCCTGTCTGGGAAGGCTTTGGCTTGGGCCACACCGCTCTGGGACTGCGATGACCCTGTCACCGCCACTGTACACTCCTTCTTCTCTGAGGTTCGCAGTGTCTTCGAGGAACCAGCCCGAGCTTCTTCTGCCGAGACTGCCCTGCTGAACCTGGTCCAGGGTAATTCTTCAGAAGGCGAGTACGCCATCCGATTTCGTACTCTCGCTTCCGAATTATCTTGGAACAACGAGGCTCTCTGCGCGACCTTTAAAAAAGGCCTATCCAGTAACATCAAAGATGTGCTGGCCGCACGAGAGATTCCTGCCAATCTGCATGAACTTATCCATTTGGCCACCCGCATTGACATGCGTTTTTCGGAAAGACACCAGGAACTCCGCCAGGAAAAAGACCTTAATCCCTGGGCACCTCTCTCACGGTATCCCTTGCAATCTACCCCTGTGCCTCCCGCCGAGGAGCCTATGCAAGTAGATCGGTCTCGCCTGACTATTGAAGAGAGGTCTCGCCGTAGGGATAAAAATCTATGTCTGTACTGCACTAGTACCGAACATTTCTTGGTGGATTGCCCTATTCGTCCTCCACGTCTGGAAAATGCACGCACGCAACCTGCTCATGTGGGCCTGGCGTCTCTGGGTACGGAGTCTGCTTCTCCATGTCTCACTGTGCCCGTACGGATTTCTCCTTCTGCCAACTCCTCCTTCTCTGCCGTGGCCGTCTTGGACTCTGGTTCTTCTGGAAATTTTATTCTGGCCTCTTTGCTTGATAGGTACTGCATCCCGGTGACCCGTCTCATCAAGCCGCTCTACATTTCTTCAGTCAACGGAGTCAAGTTGCACTGCACTGTGCGTTATCGCACAGTGCCTCTGCTTATGAACATTGGACCACATCTCGAAAAGATTGAATTTTTGGTTTTGCCCGGCTGCACATCTGAAGTCCTTCTCGGTCTGCCATGGCTCCAGCACCATTCTCCCACCCTTGACTGGACCTCCGGGGAGATCGAGAATTGGGGTCCTGCTTGCCGCAAGAAATGCCTCACGTCTGCTCCCAGCCCCGTCTGTCGGGCCTCAGTGTCTCCTCCTGTGCCTGGTCTCCCCAAGGCCTATCAGGACTGTGCCGTGCCTCCTCATAGCCCCCGTCCTGGTGACTTTCTGCCCCGTGCCAAGCCTCACCCTCTGCCCCCCCTCCCCATTCCCACTCCTTCTGACCGGTCTGCCCAGGACTTCACTGTCCCCCAGAAGGAGACTCTACAATCGCTCCCAATGTCCTCGTCCCAGGTGGAGCGACATCCCGTCAAAAAGAGGGGGAGACCTAAGGGGGGGGGGGTACTGTTACGCTGAGCGCTCCGGGTCCCTGCTCCTCCCCGAAGCGCTCGCGGCGTTTCTCTCCCTGCAGCGCCCCGGTCAGACCCGCTGACCGGGAGCGCTGCACTGACATTGCCGGCGGGGATGCGATTCGCATAGCGGGACGCGCCCACTCGCGAATCGCATCCCAAGTCACTTACCTGTCCCGGTCCCCGGCTGTCATGCTCTGGCGCGCGCGGCTCCGCTCTCTAGGGCGCGCGCGCGCGCCAGTTCTCTGAGATTTAAAGGGCCAGTGCACCAATGATGGTGCCTGGCCCAATCTTCCTGATTAGTTTCCACCTGTGCACTCCCTACTTATACCTCACTTCCCCTGCACTCCCTTGCCGGATCTTGTTGCCTTGTGCCTTGAGAAAGCTACTCTGTGTTACCACTACTGTGTTCTTGACCATCTGCTATCACCATTGACTACGAACCTAGCCGCCTGCCCCGACCTTCTGCTACGTCTGACCTTGCTCTTGTCTACTCCCTTGTACCGCACTTTTCTCAGCAGTCAGAGAGGTAGAACCGTTGCCAGTGGATACGACCTGGTTGCTACCGCCGCTGCAAGACCATCCCGCTTTGCGGCGAGCTCTGGTGAATACCAGTAGCAACTTAGAACCGGTCCACCGGCACGGTCCACGCCAATCCCTCTCTGGCACAGAGGATCCACCTCCATCCTGCCGAATCGTGACAATATGTCTATTGTGCTCTCACCGACCACCAGAAGATAAGGCAACCCATGATATATCTACTGTGCCCATACCAACCACCAGAAGCCATAGACAACCTATAATATGTCTACTGTGCCCATACCAACCACCAGAAGCCATAGACAACCTATAATAGGTCTACTGTGTCCATACCAACCACCAGAAGCCATAGACAACCTATAATATGTCTACTGTGCCCATACCAACCACCAGAAGCCATAGACAACCTATAATATGTCTACTGTGCCCATACCAACCACCAGAAGCCATAGACAACCTATAATATGTCTACTGTGCCCATACCAACCACCAGAAGCCATAGACAACCTATAATATGTCTACTGTGCCCATACCAACCACCAGAAGCCATAGACAACCTATAATATGTCTACTGTGCCCATACCAACCACCAGAAGCCATAGACAACCTATAATATATTTACTGTGCCCATACCAACCACCAGAAGCCATAGACAACCTATAATATATCTACTGTGCCCATACCAACCACCAGAAGCCATAGACAACCTATAATATGTCTACTGTGCCCATACCAACCACCAGAAGCCATAGACAACCTATAATATATCTACTGTGCCCATACCAACCACCAGAAGCCATAGACAACCTATAATATGTTGACTGTGCCCATACTAACCACCAGAAGTCATAGACAACCCATAATATATCTACTGTGCCCATACCAACCACCAGAAGATAAGACAACCTATAATATATCTACTGTGCCCATACCAACCACCAGAAGCCATAGACAACCTATAATATATCTACTGTGCCCATACCAACCACCAGAAGCCATAGACAACCTATAATATGTCTACTGTGCCCATACCAACCACCAGAAGCCATAGACAACCTATAATATGTCTACTGTGCCCATACCAACCACCAGAAGCCATAGACAACCTATAATATGTCTACTGTGCCCATACCAACCACCAGAAGATAAGACAACCCATAATATATCTACTGTGCCCATACCAACCACCAGTAGCCATAGACAACCCAAAATACATCTACTGTATACAGATTTGTATATAATTCTCATTACAGAGTGTATTTTATAGAGCTGTATATTATCAGTGTGTTACGCTGTAGCACAATGAGCAGTTGCGCTTATTTCAGATATTTCTCCCACCTCCGCCCGCCATACGCAACTTTTTATAACTACTGATCCCCCGACCCCACTAGCCCTAATTACTTGGAGCCGCTTTGTGTTGTGAGCGCTGTATACATTTTACGTGCCTTCACACCAGGAGCAGGACATTGTAGAGAAACAAAGGGCACATACATTTCAGCGACCCCTCCATCACGAGCGACTGGGGGAGTACAACAAGGCTTTGTCCCAGTGGGCAGCTGATTATTATCTGATGGGACTATTTATATATATAAATCCCTTTTATTTCCCAGTTATAATACTACAGCGTATGTTTATACCAACCTGAAGATCCCGCAGTACTAATATGTTTCTGCACTTGTAACTCTATTTATTTCTAAGCAAATTACATCAAAAACAAATTACATCACTTTTCTCCATGATCATCTTTGCTATCTAGGTCACGTGGCACACTAAAACACGACCAATTACTACTCCTTCTGCCTTTATCGTTTATGACAAAAGTATATAATATATAGAATTTGATGCAGTATGACTACTGTTTCGTTATTGTACCTGCCAGATGATCTTTGTGCCACCTGTTTATCTTTAACACCCTAGGCACAGGCTAATATGACCTTCTCCATGGGTCTTGTTTGCTATTGGCAGCATATTTTTCTTTTGTTTGTACTAAATTTAAAGGGGTACTCCGGCCCTAAGACATCTTATCCCCTATCCAAAGGGTAGGGGATAAGATGTCTGACGTCACGACTCCGCCCCCGTGTGCCATCACGCCCAGCCCCCCGCTATGCAAGTCTATGGAAACGGTGGTCATGCCCCCTCCCATAGACTTGCATAGCGGGGGCGGGGCGTGACGGCACACTGGGGTGGAGTCGTGATGTCAGACATCTTATCCGCTATCCTTTGGATAGGGGATAAGATGTCTTAGGGCTGGAGTACCCCTTTAATGGTACCCTGTCCATGGAGCTGCGTAAACCACGTACATGCCACCAGCTGTCAAAGGACATAGGTGCAAGTTTCACACTGGATTCTCAGAAATGGACGGAGCTGTAGGTCGGAGCTGTAGCTTCTGGTTTCTAAAAGGCATTAGAAGAATGAGAGTTGTGACATTCTTGTGTCCCCTCTCTCTGTTTATATTTCTCAGTTTGAGGAGATTTAGTTTTGAGGTGGGTTGAGGTGGTGACTGGTCACTTTTGGACACTCATTTTACACAATTGTTGCGGATTTCTGCTGGAAATAAAACCTCTAATGGGAGAGCTGAGAACTTCACTAGTCACACAATGCTAATATCCTATTAAAAAAAGGTCTCCATCACCCCCAACACAGAGGGCAGCGGAGAGGACATCAGCAGCACTACGTGCCATACACTCCAGCTCACACAGCATCGCCTGCAGTGACTGGCACAGGGTGATCTTCAGCACACATCATGATGGCCCTGCTGTTCGCTGTTCGCCCGGTAGTTGGTGCAAATGAAACACTCAGACAGTGGGATCTGCAGCCTCTCACGTAGCTCACGCAGCTTTATAAGCCTGGGCGCTGCTGATGCAAGGGAATGTACACTAGCTGAGCCTCCATTTTTTTGTCACTCTCCCCTCCGGGCAGAGCTGCAAAAGACCAAAGCCAGACAGAACACAGCCCAGGAATTCAAATGTTTTACCCACATGTGATGTTAGAAGACAATGTGAAGTAATCACCTCCAGGCGCACACCTCCATCCAGCAAAAAACTATGACTAGAGTTAAAATCAGAACAAAACTGCAGCGCCACACAATGTAGAAGGAAATTCTCCAAGGAATCGTTCTAAAAACAGACATGTCAAGTCTTCTAGTTTTATCGCCCTATTTTTAGCCCTAGTCACCTGGTAATAAATAGTTTTCACCAAGTAACTGGGGGGATGTGGGGAGGGTGCAAAGGTTAAAAACAAAAAGTCGTCATTAGAGATGAACAGTTTGAGTTTGAGGCCATTGGATTTGAATATGCCCCGATTGCCTTGATAAGTCATGGGTGACACTCTGAGGTCTCTTCGGGCTGTATTCAAACCCATTCACCCTTTTAGTGCTCGAACTTCTGGTTGGGGTTCCAAGCTCCTACTCTTCTTGCGATCCCTAAAATTGGCAGCAACCATTTTGAGAGTTTTACCAGAAATAAAGAATCCTGTAAATCCTTTGTAGGAAGGAGCTGAGGAGAAGCAGCACTGAAAAAGACTTCCTGCTCTGGGAACCAAACCCCTAAGTCCTTGTGTTCTCAGGACCCCCAGCTTCAACCAGTCTCAGTTGTGGTCAAGCATATGGAATCTGAAAGCTCAGCCACGTCTGCTTTATGTCTCGGGACCAAGTCTGACTTATTTGTACTCAGTGCTTCGCTCCAGTCTCCTTGATTTGATTCCTGTGTAGAACCATTAGCATCTTTTGCATCAGGAGATGTCCTTAGATCGCCAGAAAGCTCATAAGTAGCTATCTCATCTGTATGTCTGGTAGAGTGGCCCCTCAGGGTATAATTCTACATGCCTTACCATATTTTGTAGCTGTTTGTGGACTGATTGCTGCCTCCACTAAAATCAATGGATACACTTCCACGAAGTGTAATGGCTGTTAAGTGGGTGTTTGGACTGTGCTGTATCAGTGTCTTTAGTATGTCTACATACTAATAGTAGCCATAGTAGGCCAAAGTTCATGACAACAGAAGTCAGGCACACAAGAGTTACATAAGCAGGACGTATAGAGCTTTGTACATGTTTATGTCTGAATGACCAAAATAGTCGCAGCTTTCTTCCCTATGCCCCTGGTTCATGGGATTATCTCATGGGAGGGGAAATGAATGGGGTGATGACTTACATGTAACTGAACTTATGATGAGAAATGCTAAGGGACATATAGACAGTAGGTGATACAGAAGTTAACGGGAACCAAGCTTGGCAACACCTCATATATATATATATATATATATATATATATATATGTATATGGTAAAATCTGGATCCTCACCATCCCAGGGGGACGTTTTTGCCCCCAGGGATGGTAAAGAAATTAAGTTATAAATTCCCCCCCCAGCCACACGGACTTACCAGCACCCGTCGCTCCGGCCATGACGTCCCGTCGGCTTGATTGGTGGCTCACGTCACCGCTCTGTTTCGTCTGCTTAGGGAGCAGAGCGAATTCTGTAAGCCGTCAATCAAGCTGATGGGGCGGGGCCACGGCCAGAGTGAGGAGGAGCAACAGGTGCTGGTAAGTATAAGTCCCTGCCCAGGGGACTACTTGCGAGGGAATTTATAACTTAATATCTTCACCATCCCTGGGGCAAAAACGTCCCCCCGGGATGGTGAGGATACAGATTTTACCATATATAACGCGTTTCCATGCGTTATATATATGGTAAAATCTGATAATTGGTTCCCTTTAAGGAGTGGAGTAAATCAGCAAGTAGGGAAGGTAACATAGAATATGTTCAAATGTTTATTACAATCTCGCATCATCACTAGAATCCTGCATGTTTGCTACGATCCTGCACCCTCCCTACAATCCCGCATGTTTATTACAATTCTGCGCCCTTACTACAATCCTGCATGTTCACTAGGGCCCTGAATGCTTACTACAGTCCTGCATGTGTATTATAATCCTTCACCATCAATACAATCCCATTGATAATTTTCTGAGATTTATAAGCGTCATATCAGACATAACATGCCTTTATATGCCGTAGGCAGTAAGTTATACATGAGCCATTACAGTACATACAGTATTCTGCGCATATTTGTTACGTAGAATTTCAAGCTGTGTTCAGTCATTCAGTTTACATTGAAATCTGCAGCAGAAAATCCTGCGCCTCAAATCTCCACAGAATACTGTACGTGTGAATAGACCATTAAGAAGGCCTCTGCTCCACTGTTTGTTTGCACAAGAATCTCCCCCTATTCTATAATTTACCACTTATGGCTAAGACAGCAATGAGAGTCGTCTGATGGAGCAACAGAAGCAATCGCTGTGTGTCCTATAGACTGAACAGTCACTTAAATTGAAAATTGTTTGGATCCCAAACATTATGAGACAAGAAAAAATAATGTTGTGTAGTGTCCCGGTACAGCTGTCGCAGATACCATCCTCTGGCTAAGAGTCAAATATTTTGCATAATGCATAAATGTGTATGCGGTACTGGAGAGTTATTGCAAATGTATTTATGTACATTGCACTGTTTTAAGGTATAAGAGTATGAAGGGTTAACATTACTGAAATTACTGTGCCCAGATTAATGATGCTTTGGTTACACAATCCTTCCAAATAATGGTTGCAGGTAAAGTCTCTAGTCCAACCTCCCTCTCCTGAGAGAAGGGGTAGGCCCAAACCAGTTAGAAGTAGTCTAGGCCTGGCTCTTGTCAATGCCACCTGTGTCTTTGCCCAGCTTTTGTCGCCCATACCTAAACTACAGTCACATGTCTCCTACCTGGGAGCACTCCTATCTACAATCAAGTCACTGTAACTGCTGCTATTCCTGTTAACTCTGTGAGGATAAACTGCACAATTTTTGTCTTCATCAGAGAGAAGAAGGCTGCACAAGGGTCTCTCTGTAAAACACTAATCTCTTCATTGGCCTCCAGTCGGAGCGGCTTAGCTGTTACATCAGGAAGATTTTACGTCCTTCCAGGTATTGTGTCGCTTTGTTATGAGAAGTCCACATATTGCACCACCATAAGCCAATCTGTAAAGATCTTCATAACAAGTTTCATAAATTTTGAACCGAGAACTTGAGAACCAAGGAACATATTGAACATATACATCTGTATTGAACCAGCACTTGTCATTAAATGCAAACAAACACCTCATGATTGCTGAATAGAGTAAAGCTTCTAAACAACATTTAAAGGAACAGTGACCAAACATCTATTCTTCTAGCTAAAAAGCTCTAACATTCCAAGCTGTACCAAAGCAGATGTATTATATTATATTGAATTGAACAAAAAGCGTAAGAAATGTATTTAAAGTTGTATCGATGCCAAGAAAGTTAAAAAACGGAGCACTCACCCGGTAGTTGTCCTCAATCGTGGGCTGATTCCCGAGCGGAGTCTTCGGCAGGGAGGCGGTAGATGGAATGGGGAGCTCAGACGCCGGCCACGGTTCGTGTCACGCCAATGGGCGCTTCGTCAGGCCGTAGCTACGGCGTGATACGGACCGTGGCCGGCGTCTGAGCTCCCCCCGTTCCGTCTACTGCCAAAGACCCTGCTCGGGAATCAGCCCACCTTTGAGGACAACTACCAGGTGAGTGCTCTGTGTTTCAACTCTCTTGGCATCGATACATTTGGCACATTCTCTGTTTCCGTGAAGCAACCCCTGGGATCCGAAATTGGGACATACATGCTCCATCTCCACTCATTGTCCACATGTTAACAATGTTGCAATTATAGCAGTAATATAAGTCAGTGCCAATTCATTTCTACTTCTTTTTCTGTTTCTGGTTGTCACATTAATGTATTTAAAGGGGGACTCTCGTGGAAAACTGTTTTTTTTTTTTATCAACTGGTGTCAGAATCAACTGGTGCCAGAAAGTATTCCAGGCAAAACCTTTTTTATATATATCAACTGGCTCCGGAAAGTTAAACAGATTTGTAAATGACTTCTATTAAAAAATCTTAATCCTTCCAATAGTTATTAGCTTCTGAAGTTTTCTGCCTAACTGCTCAATGATGATGTCACGTCCCGGGAGCTGTGCATGATGGGAAAATATCCCCATAGGAACTGCACAGCTCCCGGGACGTGAGTCATCAGAGAGCAGTTAGACAGAAAACAACAACTCAACTTCAGAAGCTAATAACTATTGGAAGGATTAAGATTTTTTAATAGAAGTAATTTGCAAATCTGTTTAACTTTCTGGAGTTGATATATATATAAAAAAGTTTTGGCCTGTAATACCCCTTTAAACAGCTTTGTAAATTACTTCTTTAAAAAAAATCTTAATCCTTCCAGTACTTTTTAGGGGCTAATTTCTCTTCTGTCACCACCACAGTGCTCTCTGCTGACCTCTGCTGTCCATTTAAGGAACTGTCCTAAGCAGCATATGTTTGCTATGGGGATTTTCTCCTGCTCTGGACAGTTCCTAAAATGGACAGCAGAGGTCAGCATAGAGCACTGTGGTTATGACAGAAGAGAAATGCAAAAAGAAAGGCATTTCCTCTGTAGTATACAGCCCCTAAAAAGTACTGGAAGGATTAAGATTTTTTTTAATAGAAGTAATTTACAAATCTGTTTAACTTTCTGGCACCAGTTGATAAAAAAAAAAAAAAAAGTTTTCCACAGGAGTACCCCTTTAAAGTTGTTTCACGGAATCCTGGTGTCCTGCACTTTGCACTACAGGAACAACATCACTTACAAATGTGAGTTGGGTTCACAGGAAACACTAGGTTAGCTGCACCATCCTGCTACATAATACAAGCGATAGAGAATTATTCCAGCTGAACTGATTAGCAACTATCCCCGTGTACTACACTAAGACAAGAGAGATGAGTACCACAAGAAGCTACCACCTCTACACCTCGTAGCTGGAGTAGCCTTCATCTTCCACTCATCTTCTCCAGATACCTACATACTTACCCTTGACTGGAAGGTGCACACCTTCCATCCCACATTCCCAGCGGGTGACACACCCTCATTATGCCCATTAATGCGGCTTGTCTGGTTTTATCTACAAATCTCTGGAATTGTCTGGAAACATAAAAGCTGTCACTGCCAATTTCATGATTTGCCCAACAGAAAAAAAGCTGAAAGGCACAATTTGCGCTTCATGGATCAAAGAGAAAATACCCCGTCTAAATATTCAGTTGGGCAGAAGAATTTAATAATCAGCTTGGGTGCCAGGTGGCATAAGCTCCCCCCACAGGTGTGTGAGCAGCACTACCATGCCTTAGAGGAACCTTTCATGATGTTGTCACGCTATACAGTATAACTCTTCATTCTTCTAGGGTCCATGCAGCAGTCTGAGATCCCAACCCATGATGGAGGCTGTAGGAGACCATTATCTGGAGGGCTTTTTCACTAAAGTCCATGGACCGCTTAGGCCTCCTTTACACACTGCTCTAAATCACCATCAATATGTAGCAGAGAGGCGACTTAATGTCTGAGCTCTCTCCTGTTACTTCTCCCATACCCTAATGATATTATAGAGCCTGACTGAATATGAATACAATATGCTGTGCTAGCAAAAAATCACCAGCTTCAAACTAATCGTAGCGGAACCAGAGGCAGATTGACGTGGGCCTGAAAAGGGGGCATCCATCCATAGACACACAACAGGAGAAGCTTGTATTGATGTTGCTATATGAACATGTTGTCCCAGTGTATGTATTTTATATGTATGTGACCCATGCTGCAGGGTATATACTTGAAGTTTTATAATCTACGTTATGACTATGCAACCTATATGGATGGTGCAGTGTCCTGGTGACAGTTCTCCTTCTGCCATAAAGAAAACAGCTGTCATGGAGAAATTATCTTGGTCTACCGCAATGCTTAACCCCTTAAGGACCGGGGGTTTTTCTGTTTTTCCATTTTCGTTTTTTGCTCCTTGCCTTTAAAAAAATCATAACTCTTTCAATTTTGCACCTAAAAATCCATATGATTGCTTATTTTTTGCGCCACCAATTCTACTTTGTAAGAACGTCAGTCATTTTGCCCAAAAATGTACAGTGAAATGGAAAAAAAAATTATTGTGCGTGCGACAAAATTGAAAAAAAAACGCAGTTTTGTAAATTTTGGGGGCTTCCGTTTCTACGTAGTACATTTTTCGGTAAAAATGACACCTTATCTTTATTCTGTAGGTCCATACGATTAAAATGATCCCCTACTTATATAGGTTTGATTTTGTCGTACTTCTGGAAAAAATCATAACTACATGCAGGAAAATGTATAAGTTTAAAATTGTCCATAAAAAGTGACCAAAAATGCACTATTTTAGACTTTGGAATTTTTTTGCGCGTACGCCATTTACCGTGTTGTTTAATTAATGATATATTTTTATAATTCGGACATTTCCGCACGCGGTGATACCATATATGTTTATTTTTATTTACACTGTGTTTTTTTTTTTTATGGGAAAAGGGGGGTGATTCAAACTTTTATTAGGGAAGGGGTTAAATGATCTTTATTCACTTTTTTTTTCACTTTTTTTTTGCAGTGTTATAGCTCCCATAGGGACCTATAACACTGCACACACTGATCTCTTATACTGATCATTGTTATCCCATAGGGACCTATAACACTGCACACACTGATCTTTTACATTGATCACTGGTTTCTCATAGGAAACCAGTGATCGATGATTCTACCGCTTGACTGCTCATGCCTGGATCTCAGGCACTGAGCAGTCATTTGGCGATCGGACAGCGAGGAGGCAGGTAGGGACCCTCCGGTTGTCCTGTAAGCTGTTCGGGATGCCGCGATTTCGCCGCGGCTATCCCGAACAGCCCACTGAGCTAACCGGCAGTTTTTACTTTCACTTTTAGCCGCGTGGCTCAGCTTTGAGCGCGCGGCTAAAGGGCTAATAGCGCACGGCACCGCGATCAGTGCCACGCGCTATTAGCGGCTGGGTCCCGGCTTCACTATGACACCGGGCCCGCCGTGATATGATGCGGAGTCACCGTGGGACCCCGCGTTATATCACGGGAGTGGGACCAAGGACGTACTCATACGTCCTTGGTCCTTAAGGGGTTAAATAAGACGTAATGACCAACTGTTCTGTTTATCTTTGAATTTTAGAGGACCCAGGGTATGCCAAGAAAACAATACACCACCACTACACCTTCTCCACCGGCCTATACTGTTCACACCCGATAGGAAGGGCTTATTGTTTTAGGCTGCTTAGGCCAAATCCATCCAACCAAGTCAGTTTTCTCCACAGAGATCTGGATCCATCTGACCAGGCCATGTTTCTCCACAGAGATCTGGATCCATCTGACCAGGCCATGTTTCTCTATATAGATCTGGATCCATCTGACCAGGACATGTTTCTCCACAGAGATCTGGATCCATCTGACCAGGCCATGTTTCTCTATAGAGATCTGGATCCATCTGACCAGGCCATGTTTCTATATAGAGATCTGGATCCATCTGACCAGGCCATGTTTCTCCACAGAGATCTGGATCCATCTGACCAGGCCATGTTTCTCTATAGAGATCTGGATCCATCTGACCAGGCCATGTTTCTCTATAGAGATCTGGATCCATCTGACCAGGCCATGTTTCTCTATAGAGATCTGGATCTATCTGACCAGGACATGTTTCTCCACAGAGATCTGGATCCATCTGACCAGGCCATGTTTCTCTATAGAGATCTGGATCCATCTGACCAGGCCATGTTTCTATATAGAGATCGGGATCCATCTGACCAGGCCATGTTTCTATATAGAGATCGGGATCCATCTGACCAGGCCATGTTTCTCTATAGAGATCTGGATCCATCTGACCAGGACATGTTTCTCCACAGAGATCTGGATCCATCTGACCAGGCCATGTTTCTCTATAGAGATCTGGATCCATCTGACCAGGCCATGTTTCTATATAGAGATCGGGATCCATCTGACCAGGCCATGTTTCTCTATATAGATCTGGATCCATCTGACCAGGCCATGTTTCTCCACAGAGATCTGGATCCATCTGACCAGGCCATGTTTTTCTATAGAGATCTGGATCCATCTGACCAGGCCATGTTTCTCTATAGAGATCTGGATCCATCTGACCAGGCCATGTTTCTCCACAGAGATCTGGATCCATCTGACCAGGCCATGTTTCTCTATATAGATCTGGATCCATCTGACCAGGCCATGTTTCTCCACAGAGATCTGGATCCATCTGACCAGGCCATGTTTCTCTATGGAGATCTGGATCCATCTGACCAGGCCATGTTTCTCCACAGAGATCTGGATCCATCTGACCAGGCCATGTTTCTCTATAGAGATCTGGGTCCATCTGACCAGGCCATGTTTCTCTATGGAGATCTGGATCCATCTGACCAGGTCATGTTTCTCTATAGAGATCTGGATCCATCTGACCAGGCCATGTTTCTCTATAGAGATCTGACCTCTTTTATGGATCCATCCTCATTTACCAAAGAACCTAAAAAGTGACTGCTAGAATTACAGAACAATCTTACACACAGCGGCTGGTACTTATGTACTGTATGTACATGGTCCTTGGAATATGCCGGCATGAACACATTGCCCAAAGACCTTGTGAATCCAAACTCAGGGTCATCCACGAGTGTTATTGGGCCAATAGGCAACACTGCTGGTGCAGCTGTCTTATAAGATGGTATAATCAAATCTAACCTGGTGAGCATTACCCCAGTATTAACCATATGGACCACCAGGCAATACAAGGGTGAAAGCAGCAGGGATGTTATAGAGGCACTCTTCCTTTTTGATAGTGCTTTCACAACAATCTCCAGAATGTGACAGTAATGGTGATTCAGCGAGAAATGTTACGGTGACCGTGTTTACAATCAGTCAGTGATGTCGCTGCACCTTTTTCCTCCCCAGTCTTATAATACAGGAAGGGAATTATACAATGTAGGGAGGCACCGTATGTGACCCTGGGGAGTTACAGTACAGGAAATACTTCAGACCTGTGACCTGCTACCTCCATTCCCTCCCCAGATATGCATCACTACTGGTGACATACCTATCACATGTGTGTGCCAAGAGGGGTTTCCGAGTGCTCACCGTCTGTTATAACCGCACCAAGAAATGCTATAAAGCCAAAGTCACACTGCGCAATTTGGATGTGGTGTGTTTTACAGCAAAAAAAAAAAGAATACCAATGACACAGACAACAAAACCCTGTTTGTGGGAGGGGGAATCATAACACCCCTATGTACTCCCAGGGTACATGTACGTGGACCATGTAATGTCTGCTTAAAGGGGTACTCCCGTGGAAAACTTTTCTTTTTTAAATCAACTGGTGCCAGAAAGTTAAACAGATTTGTAAATTACTTCTATTAAAAAATCTTAATCCTTCCAATACATTGTATGGGCTGTCTACTACAGAGGAAATGCTTTTCTGATGTCATGACCACAGTGCTCTCTGCTGACCTCTGCTGTCCATTTTAGGAACTGTCCAGAGCAGCATATGTTTGCTATGGGGATTTTCTCCTGCTCTGGACAGTTCCAAAAATGGACAGCAGAGGTCAGCAGAGAGCACTGTGGTCGTGACATCAGAGAAATCCAAAAAGAAAAGCATTTCTTTTGTAGTATATAGCCCCTAAAAAGTACTGGAAGGATTAAGATTTTTTAATAGAAGTAATTTACAAATCTGTTTAACTTTCTGCCACCAGTTGATTTAAAAAAAAAAAAGTTTTCCACAGGAGTACCCCTTTAAACAGCAGCAAACTACAAACACCAATAGCAAAAAAGAGTTGTAACATGCTGAAGTAGCAAAGCAAATTGTAAAATAAATTTGTCCGAAATGTTCGTAGAGGTGGACATCACCTGGCTGCGCATTTGCTCTGCACTAGTGGGTATCTTCCAGCTTGCAACAATGCAAGCTGGAAGATACCCACATGTGCAGAGCAAATGCACAGCCAGGAGACGTCCACTCCTACGACCGTTTTGGACAAATTTATATTACAATTTGTCAAATATTCAGACAATAACCCCATTGCACACCAGTGGTGGCCCAGAACAAGCTGTACCAGCTGCTATGCTGAATAGTATATGAGTAATAGTAACTGAGGTATAAAATGGTTTGATAGACACTAAAGTGTGTATTTTACCCGCTGAAGGCCTAAGTAACTGTATTTTCTACATTACAAATGTGTCTTTCTAGATTTTTCTGTCATAAAAAAATATGTACACTGAGTTCTCCAGTGGGCAAAGGGTTAATTCCTACAAAACTTGTCTCACATTACACTACACTTTGTGGCTGGGGTTTTGGACAGGTTGTGCATGCTTATCCCTGTATTTTTTGCACATGTGTCTACTTGAAGGTGGACCTAGGTGCCCCTTATATTTTGTGGGATGTTGCTCTGCCTTTATCACTTTTAATTGATTTAAAAAAATGTTGTATGTCAAATTTTTTGCATTTTTGTCAATAAAGACTAAATAACTATTAGTGACTACTAGTGTATCTGCATTTGTGCATATAGTTTTTAGGATACACTGCTGGTGACTAGATGCGGGAAGTTTCCCCAACTCAACTCCCTAGCCTGGAAAAGGAGGTGGAACTTGTTTTTCCCTTAGTTAGTGTAGCCCTGGCTTTCGTCTTGGGAGTATGTATGTTCCTCAGCTCCTGTCACATTTCACATTCCCGAGTAGTCCTGTCAGCCTAGGTATAGCTAATGTCATGTATACCTCCAACAAATAGGACACATTTTCACTAGTCCTGTCTACAAGCAAGTTTAAAAAGTACCTGTCACCAAATAAACTGTTCTCAACTACCTCAGGCTATGTTCCCTGGCTACTCCTAACACCCCTCCTGCCTTAAAAACCATTTCAGAGCTTTAAAAAGCGGAGTATTTTACCGTTCTTCTTGCTGGCATAGTGCCATTTTCCAGCAGGAGAAAGTGGGTGTTTTCCAGCAGGCATGACATCCCTGAAGCCTGCTGGGGGACCATTTCCGCCCTCACATTGTTGCAACATTGTGATGAATAGAAGACCTCAAGCTTTGTGCCTGTTTCAGTCTGTGTTGCTATCAGTGAGGCTCTCCTGCAGCTGTCATTCTGTGTAGCTTTCTGTGGAGCTTTCACTTTCTGTGCAGCTGTAAATCAAGCTGAGTGCAGAGAAACACTTCCTGAGTTTGGACTCCAGCCAGGCCGGGAGGAGACCAAACTCACTGTATTAATTATGTCAGAAAACAGAACAGAGCCACCTAGTGGATGTTTTTTTCTATTACATTTTAAACATATTTATGTTTATTATTTTAAAAGCAAGTGAATGGGAAAGTGTCTGCTAATTACACAAGGAACACTATATTGAAAGTTTTATTTGGTGACAGATATTATTTAAGCCTGTGCCAAAGGTCCCACTGTAAGGATTGTTCATCTCTTCAGCATAGTCTTCATGTGGTTAAGCAAGGTTAAGTTGTTGCTTTGTCTTCACACTGGATCTTGTTTTGGACCTGCGCCCACCTGTTACAGTCAGGAAAGTGTTATCTGGATACGCTTCTCAGAGACTCGTGCCACAGTTTGCCACTCAAGTCAGTTGAGTTCTTTCTTTTATGCAACTGTTTATTTAATTGTATTTTGTCAAAACAAACATTTTTAAAGGGAAAAAACAAAAAACAAAAGGAAAAACATAGAAAAGGAAATAAAAATCAGAGATTACATGTCAACTAGACAGAGATACATTGGGTCATAAAGTGCAGTCCCAGTGAATGGTATGTCCTAGATATTAACAGGTTGTTGCTTCATCGTATCTTGGAAAGAGGAGATCCCTGTGGGCTACGAACTTCAGGATTGGACAATGAATTAAAGGGGTACTCCGGCCCTAAGATGCCTGACCGCGGGAGTCGCGCCACCTTCTTGCATTCGGCACCCACCTCTTTGAGCTGCACGCCGCGCTGCCAGGTCACAAACTGCCGGGTGCCAACCACAGAGCCGGAGTATCCTGACGTTACGACTCCGCCCCAGGTGATGTCACGCCCCGCCCCCCGCTATGCAAGTCTATGGGAGAGGGCGTGACGGCCGTCACGCCCTCTCCCATAGACTTGCATAGCGGGGGCGGAGTTATGATGTGACGATACTCCGGCTCCGTGGTCGGCACCCGGCAGTTTGCGAGCTTGCAGCGCGACGTGCAGCTCAAAGAGGTGGGGGCTGAATGTAAGATTGCGGGGGTCCCCAGCGGCGATAAGATGTCTTAGGGCAGGAGTACCCCTTTAACATAAGCAAGTTCTATGGTCTCTTTTGGCAAGTTCTAATTATCCAGAGTCTCAAGTTCTATTTTAATGCTGTAACTTTCCACAGCAACGTTTCAAGTAAATGTTGCGTGCATGTTACCGTGTCGTGTTCTGTTTTGATGGTTAAGCTTACTGGACTCGTTGCTATAGCCCTGAACCTACACCCTCTGTAATCCATAGAGCCTCCTCTCCCAATCGTGGCTGAGCACACCCCTATAAAATACATATGAAATAGATGACGTATTGGGCCCAAAATGGCCGCCGGAGCCGTTCAAATTGGGCCTTATTGTAAACAAGAATCGCAAGAACTACAATACTTCCACTGGGCCGCACATACTGGAAAACATGGGTTTGCCTTCAGAATATTTGATTAAGTTATATAAATTTACTAGATGCAGTTAATGAGATGATAATTTTAATTGGCCGGCGTGCCCCTTTAAATTTAAGTAAAGTTACAACTGTACAACAAAACCCTGGTGGTCAGAAGTCTAATTTCTAAACTTTGTGTAAGATAAACAGCTTCATTGAAAACACACATGGAACACAGAAGGGACGTTTGGGGGTTAAAGGGGTTATCCAGGAAAACATTTTTATATATGTATCAACTAGCTCCAGAAAGTTAAACAGATTTGTAAATTACTTCTATTAAAAAATCTTAATCCTTTCAGTACTTATGAGCTTCTGAAGTTAAGGTTGTTCTTTGCTGTCTAAGTGCTCTCTGATGACACCTGTCTCGGGAACCGCCCAGTTTAGAAGAGGTTTGCTATGGGGATTTGCTTCTAAACTGGGCGGTTCCCAAGACAGGTGTCATCAGAGAGCACTTAGACAGAAAAGAACAACCTTATCTTTAGAAGCTCATAAGTACTGAAAGGATTTAGATTTTTTAATAAAAGTAATGTACAAATCTGTTTAACTTTCTGGAGCCAGTTGATATATAAAAAAAAGTTTTTTCCTGGATAACCCCTTTAAACAGATTTGTAAATTACTTCTATTAAAAATCTTATTCCTTTCAGTACTTATGAGCTGCTGAAGTTGCGTTGTTCTTTTCTGTCTAAGTGCTCTCTGACAACACCTGTCTCAGGAACTGTCCAGAGTAGAAGCAAATCCCCATAGCAAACCTCTTCTACTCTGTGCAGTTCCCGAGACAAGCAGAGAGCACTGTTATCAGACAGAAAAGAGCAACTCAACTTCAGCAGCTGATAATTATTGGAAGGATTAAGATTTTTAAATTGATGTAATTTACAAATCTGTTTAACTTTCTGGAGCCAGTTGATATATATATATATGTATATAAGTTTTTTTTCCTGGAATACCCCTTTAACACCACTTAACCATATGACATCTGCTACAGGGATTACTACCCTCATCCTGATTCCCCATCACCCACTCCACAGACACACACACTCCATCTTCTTCGAGCCAGGGAGGAATCTTTAAGGACATCTTGTCCGCAGAACATTTACTTTCCCTTTTATGGAGAGAAACTGGAGAAATTCTCTGTCCTGCCCCTGGATTCCCTCAGATAGAGGCGGCGACAGTGATCTCCACGACCCCTACAAAGAGCACAGAGTCTACTGTGCGATCAGAGAATAACGGCGCCTGATACACGACATGACGCTTAGCCTCTTACGACACATGTAGACTGTCCGCCATAAGCGATGAGTATTTACTGTCCTCATACTGATGACCACGCTCACCCCCAACCATCCGTATACATCCTCATCGTACTAAGGAAATCAGACGGAGCTGTTTGGCTGTGCACGGGGGGGTCCGTCACTAGATTATACTACAAGGGGCCAAATCTTCTCCAAGCCGGTGTTTTTGTGCCTCCAGCTGTTGCAAAAATTAATCTCCCAGCATTCCCCAGACAGCCTTTTTGCAGACGTGATCTCTAGTTTTTACCATTACTATTTTTATTTTGCAGGAAGGGACAAAATGCCGGCACATACGTAACTAAGCGACACTGCAAGCGGACAATGCGCACACAGGGCGGGATCCACTGAAAGCCTGTAGCGGAGGTGCGTAGCCAAGGTAGAGAGCACAATGCAAAGACAAAGAATAGGCAGAGGCCGCACTCACCAGTCAGGTCTTTTATTCTTTTCCAGCCGGCATCACGATGTTAACAGGCGGGGGGAGCGGGGTTGGAAGCGGGGAGCTCCCCGCTTCCAACCCCGCTCCCCCCGCCTGTTAACATCATGATGCCGGCTGGAAAAGAATAAAAGACCTGACTGGTGAGTGCGGCCTCTGCCTATTCTTTGTCTTTGCACTATTTTTATTTTCATAGGACTTTTTGATCACTTTTTTTTTCATTTTTCCTTTGATATATGAAGTTACCAAAAATCAACAATTCTGGACTTTGGTATTTTTTTATGTTTACATAATTTACCGTGTGGTTTCACATATGTCATATTTTAATAGTTCTGACATTTCCGCACACGGTGATACCACATATGATTATATTTATTTTATTTAGATTTTATTTATTTATTTTGAAATGTGTAAAAGGGGGTGATTTAAACTTTTTTTTTTTTTATTAAGGAAAGGGCTTATTTACATTTATAAAACATTTTTTTTTTTACAATTTTCTTCCCAATTTTTAAGTCCCTGTGGGGCACTATTACATGTAATCTTCCAATTGTGTTATTGGTCCTCCAATTATACAGGCTGCTAAGGCTTCCTATATTCCTGGAGCGCCAATCGGACGGCAAAGCGGAGGTTAGGTGACCTCCAGCCGTCATCCTAGCTGGTTGGAGGTCCCGATCAGCGCTCCATGAACCAACTAGCCCCAGTAATTTTACCTTTTACATCTGTTGATCCACTTTGCTTGTGGGATCTAAAAGGTTTAATGGGTTATCCAGGAAAAAATGTTTTTATATAAATATATATATATATATATATATATATATATATATATCAACTGGCTCCAGAAAGTTAAACAGATTTGTAAATTACTTTGATTAAAAAATCGTAATCCTTTCAGTACTTATGAGCTTCTGAAGTTAAGGTTGTTCTTTTCTGTCTAAGTGCTCTCTGATGACACGTGTCTCGGGAACCGCCCGGTTTAGATGCAAATCCCCATAGCAAACCTCTTCTAAACTGGGTGGTTCCCGAGACAGGTGTCATCAGAGAGCACTTAGACAGAAAAAGGATTAAGATTTTTTTAATAGAAGTAATTTACAAATTTGCTTAACTTTCTGGAGCCAGTTGATATATATATACATATATATATATATATATATATATATATATATATTTTATTTTTTCCTGGAATACCCCTTTAATGCCAGGCATCAGCTCGATCGCATTTGATAGCTGCAATTTCTCACCATCAAGTGATTACCGCTTCATAGAGTCCAGTTAAAGACAAATTATCCCCTATCCACATCTTTTCGTGGGGGGGTCTGACCGCTGGGACCTTCCGCCATTTTCTAAACGGGAACCCAGGAGCAAGTTCTGCAGACGGCATGCGCTCCATTTATTTCTATGAAAGTGCCAGAGATGCCCGAGTACCGCGCTTGGATCTCTTTGGCACGCCCATAGAGAGTGAATAGAGCGCGCGCCGCCCACCAGCACACGCTTCACTCAGAGAGTGTTTCGTTCAGTCTATTTCTGAGGGGGTCCCAGCAGTCGGACCCTCCGCAATCGAACATGTATCCAATATTCTGTGGATACAGATTAAAATATCTTTCACCGGACAAACCCCTTTAAAACAGCAGGACGTAAATATGCGCCCTGTTTTTGTTAATGCTTTCCTGCCGATGGCGTAATTATATATCCTAGGGCGCGAAGGGGTTAAAAAATATGTATCCATGTTTCTCGATCTTTCTAGACAACTGCAAAGCTGCCTCGCGCGTGTAAATAAAAAAAAAAAACATGGCGATTAAACGGATCAAGACTACAGTGATACGGTTCAATGCAATTTACGTAGACAGTTTATGTTAAATCGGATACAATTTAAAAAAAACGGGCGAAAACGAGCGCAGGAGTTGGATACGATTTGTCAGTGGATATCTCCAGATCAATGTTTCTGAACTAGAGCACCTCCAGCTGTTGCAAAACTACAACTCCCAACATGCCCGGACAGCCAAAGGCTGTCCGGGCATGCTGGGGGTTGTAGTTTTGCAACAGCTGGAGGCACCCTGGTTGGGAAACACTGGTCTAGATACATTATTCTATTTTTAAGGAAAGAATTGTATCAACAAATACAAAAATGGTGATGTGAATGGGGCTCTCGCTATCTAAATGGAGGAGCCCGGCGCTGTAGCAAGGGCTCATCCACGGGGACTTTAAGGCTAGGTTCACATCACGATTTAAAGGGGTATTCTGGGAATTTTTTTCTATTTGACTATGCTACAGGGGCTGTAAAGTTAGTGTAGTTCATAATATAGTGTCTGTACCTGTGTGTGACGGTTTTCTCACAATTCTTCTGTGATTTTCACCTCACTATTTATTTTTACCAGCATACAAAATGACTGTTGTCTCGGATTTTCCCAGCTTGCAATGCGGCCGAGACCTGACATCACTAGTCAGCTGATGACAGGCAGCCTGTCTGCTTCAATGGGTGGAGGGATCGCTTGGTGGGAGAGAGATCAATCTGCAACTAATGCAACAGCTGTAGGCACCCTGATTGAAAACCACAGGTCGGCAGCTCATTTATGTTTCATTGGGTGGGGTAACTGATGTGTGGGAAGGAGGAAAATAGAATTGTGGGATTTGTAGTAAAAAAAAGAAAAGTCAAACAGGAAATACCAGTTCACAAAAAGCTACAGTGTTATGGTAATCTCACAGCATAGCCATTTATCCCCAAGACAAGCGCAAATCCTTCCTAAGCTCGTCCATTACTGTCTGCCAGGTACGTACTAAAATCACCTTATGGTGGAGAACCCCTTTAACCATCCGATTATCGGACGGTAAAATCGGATGAAATCGGATTACAAAAAATCGTATGTAAAAATCTCTTTGCTATCCGATTTAAAATCGTATCCAAAAATCGTACAGATGAAAATTCCATCCGATTTTCAATTAAAATCTGACCCTGTTTTTAAAATGAATATGTATGCCAATGACAATAAAGTTTTACATGTTTGAAGTGTATGTGTTTTGAAGTCTACTGCGCATGCGCACAAACAAGATTGTGTGCGATTAATCTGATGGAATCGCACAGTCACACGATTCCATGCGATTTACATAGACATCAATAATAACAAAAAAAATCGGACACGATTTCGATCCGATTTTGAATCTGGACGAAAAATGGTGATCAACCGCGATTTTACCTCCGATTTTAAATCGTGCAGAATCTGATGCGGATCAAAACTGATGCATTTGTTGTCTATCGTTAATGAATGGAAGTCAATGGATACGACTTTGTACGATTTCAAAGTAAAAAATCGCGAGAAGAAGTAGGATGGTAAAATCGTGATGTGAATGCGCCCTGAGCCGCGTCACTGTGAGCGCGGACGTTCATCATGTCACAGGTGTCCGGAACGTCTTCCGTGTGACACCTGACGTCAGGGATTTGCCCTCTTGCTCCTTAAACATTGAACAATAGAGAAAAGTAAATCCTGATAAGATGTGCGAAAAGCGAACAAAAGCTGCAAACTGCACGATGGAAACTTCACCGGAGTGAGACGCAACCCCATACATTCAGGAGCACCGAGGTCAATGCACAGGACCTTACAGACAATGACACCGCAGATCCCTGGATGGGGTGTAACAATCTGCAGGATATATCACTATGTATCAGGAGGTAGAGAGGACAGAGCGATGTTCTGCAGAGAGAGGTCAGAGGTGTAATAATCTGCAGGATATATCATTATATATCAGGAGGTAGAGAGGACAGAGCGATGTTCTGCAGATCTGTAGAGCGGTCAGAGGTGTAATAGTCTGCAGGATATATCACTATGTATAATAGGAGGTAGAGAGGACAGAGCAATGTTCTGCAGATCTGTAGAGAGGTCAGAGGTGTAATAATCTGCAGGATATATCACTATGTATCAGGAGGAGGAGAGGACAGAGCGATGTTCTGCAGATCTGTAGAGAGGTCAGTGGTGTAATAATTTGCAGGATATATCACTATATATCACTATGTATCAGGAGGTAGAGAGGACAGAGCGATGTTCTGCAGATCTGTATAGAGGTCAGAGGTGTAATAATCTGCAGGATATATCACTATGTATCAGGAGGTAGAGAGGACAGAGTGATGTTCTGCAGATCTGTAGAGAGGTCAGTGGTGTAATAATCTGCAGGATATATCACTATGTATCAGGAGGTAGAGAGGACAGAGCGATGTTCTGCAGATCTGTAGAGAGGTCAGAGGGGTAATAATCTGCAGGATATATCACTATGTATCAGGAGGAGGAGAGGACAGTGCGATGTTCTGCAGATCTGTAGAGAGGTCAGAGGTGTAATAGTCTGCAGGATATATCACTATGTATCAGGAGGTAGAGAGGACAGAGCGATGTTCTGCAGATCTGTAGAGAGGTCAGAGGTGTAATAGTCTGCAGGATATATCACTATGTATCAGGAGGTAGAGAGGACAGAGCGATGTTCTGCAGATCTGTAGAGAGGTCAGTGGTGTAATAATCTGCAGGATATATCACTATGTATCAGGAGGTAGAGAGGACAGAGCGATGTTCTGCAGATCTGTAGAGGTCAGTGGTGTAATAATCTGCAGGATATATCACTATGTATCAGGAGGTAGAGAGGACAGAGCGATGTTCTGCAGATCTGTAGAGAGGTCAGAGGTGTAATAATCTGCAGGATATATCACTATGTATCAGGAGGTAGAGAGGACAGAGCGATGTTCTGCAGATCTGTAGAGAGGTCAGAGGTGTAATAATCTGCAGGATATATCACTATGTATCAGGAGGTAGAGAGGACAGAGCGATGTTCTGCAGATCTGTAGAGAGGTCAGTGGTGTAATAATCTGCAGGATATATCACTATGTATCAGGAGGTAGAGAGGACAGAGCGATGTTCTGCAGATCTGTAGAGAGGTCAGTGGTGTAATAATCTGCAGGATATATCACTATATATCACTATGTATCAGGAGGTAGAGAGGACAGAGCGATGTTCTGCAGATCTATAGAGGTCAGTGGTGTAATAATCTGCAGACCGTGTGTCCGTCTGGTTGTGGGTATCTATGATCTTAGTTTTAGGTTCTTTTTACATTTTCTGTTCCCCAGGATAGAAATGTCCTAAATCTCCTAGCGCCACCTGGTGGAGACCTCCAAGGACTTCACAGATTTGTTATAAAATCATTTATTCAGGATTAATGAGACTGATCTATTGTATCTAATTACATCATATGTGATACTGGCTTCTGAGCTACTGTATCAAAGCTCTAAAATGTGTAAACTGCTGTATCTAAGCCTATCATGTGTGATACAGTCTGCTGAGCCATGTAATTCATGCTGCCATGTAGTGTCTGGAGAGCTGCTCTAGTTCGTCTTATTATGTATCATACTATCTAAGGAGCGACTGTATCTAAGCCTATCATATCTGCTTAGTGGCTGTATCTAATCCTGTCATGTGTCATACAGCCTGCTTAGCAATGTATCTAATCCTAATATGTAATACTGTCTGCTGACCCACTGTATCTAATCCTGTCATGTGTCATACATCCTGCTGAGCAATGTATCTAATCCTAATATGTAATACTGTCTTCTGAGCCACTGTATCTAATCCTAACATGTGTCATACAGCCTGCTGAGCAATGTATCTAATCCTGTCATGTGTCATACATCCTGCTGAGCAATGTATCTAATCCTAATATGTAATACTGTCTTCTGAGCCACTGTATCTAATCCTAACATGTGTCATACAGCCTGCTGAGCAATGTATCTAATCCTAATATGTAATACTGTCTGCTGAGCCACTGTATCTAATCCTAACATGTGTCATACGGCCTGCTGAGCGATGTATCTAATCCTAATATGTAATACAGTACTGGATGCTGAGCCACTGTATCTAATCCTGTCATGTGTCATACAGCCTGCTGAGCAATGTATCTAATCCTAATATGTTATACTGTCTGCTGAGCCACTGTATCTAATCCTAATATGTAATATTGTCTGCTGAGCCACTGTATCTAATTCTAATATGTAATTCTGGATGCTGAGCCACTGTATCTAATCCTAGAATGTGTTATACATCCTGCTGAGCGATGTATCTAATCTTAATATGTAATACTGGATGCTGAGCCACTGTATCTAATCCTAACATGTGTCATACATCCTGCTGAGCGATGTATCTAATCCTAATATGTAATACTGGATGCTGAGCCACTGTATCTAATCCTAACATGTGTCATACATCCTGCTGAGCAATGTATCTAATCCTAATATGTAATACTGTCTGCTGAGCCACTGTATCTAATCCTAACATGTGTCATACATCCTGCTGAGCAATGTATCTAAGCCTAATATGTAATACTGTCTGCTGAGCCACTGTATCTAATCCTGTCATGTGTCATACATCCTGCTGAGCAATGTATCTAAGCCTAATATGTAATACTGTCTGCTGAGCCACTGTATCTAATCCTATCATGTGTCATACATCCTGCTGAGCAATGTATCTAATCCTTATATGTAATACTGTCTGCTCAGCCACTGTATCTAATCCTGTCATGTGTCATACATCCTGCTGAGCGATGTATCTAATCCTAATATGTAATACTGGATGCTGAGCCACTGTATCTAATCCTAACATGTGTCATACATCCTGCTGAGCAATGTATCTAATCCTAATATGTAATACTGGATGCTGAACCACTGTATCTAATCCTAGCATGTGTCATACATCCTGCTGAGCAATGTATCTAATCCTAATATGTAATACTGTCTTCTGAGCCACTGTATCTAATCCTTACATGTGTCATACAGCCTGCTGAGCGATGTATCTAATCCTAATATGTAATACAGTACTGGATGCTGAGCCACTGTATCTAATCCTGTCATGTGTCATACAGCCTGCTGAGCAATGTATCTAATCCTAATATGTTATACTGTCTGCTGAGCCACTGTATCTAATCCTAATATGTAATTCTGTCTGCTCAGCCACTGTATCTAATCCTGTCATTTGTCATAAATCCTGCTGAGCAATGTATCTAATCCTAATATGTAATACTGTCTGCTGAGCCACTGTATCTAATCCTGTCATGTGTCATACATCTTGCTGAGCAATGTATCTAATCCTAATATGTAATACTGTCTGCTCAGCCACTGTATCTAATCCTGTCATTTGTCATAAATCCTGCTGAGCGATGTATCAAATCCTAATATGTAATACTGTCTGCTGAGCCACTGTATCTAATCCTAACATGTGTCATACAGCCTGCTGAGCAATGTATCTAATCCTAGCATGTGTCATACATCCTGCTGAGCAATGTATCTAATCCTAATATTTAATACTGGATGCTGCACTGTGTCTAAGATCATTGTATACAAAGCTGACTGTTCAGCTGCGGTATCTAATCTCACAATGTTTGATACAGTCTGCTGATCTCCTGTATCAAAGCCTGGTATGGGTGATTCTAACTACTACGTTTCTATATCTAAGCCTATAATGTGTGATACTGTTTGATGAGCTGCTGTGCCACTGTATCTAACTCTATCATGTGTGATCATGTCTGCTCGGTCATTGTATCTAATCTTGTTATGTGTGATACTGGATGCTTAGCTGCTCTAGTTCTATCATGTGCCATACAGTCTGCTGAGCCGTGTATCTAATCCTTATATGTGATACTGTCCGCTGTGCTGTATCTGAGCTTATTGTATGTAATGCTGTGTGCCCAGCTGTGGTATCTAATCTTATTATCTATGATATCGTCTTCAGGACTGCTGTATCTATACCTGGTATGGGTTATACTGTCTGTATCTAATCCTATTATGTGTGATACCATTCATTAGATGTTGGGGACATTCTGTTGGGGGGGGGGGACTTCTTAGCTTGGGGTCCGATCAGTGACCTGTTCTAATAATCAGTGACCTTGACTTGTGACCTTGTGGTATCTTCATGGCGATGAGGTATGACCCCCCCCCCTCCCCCCCAAGGTCATGTGACTCATCAGATGATCAATACATTTGTGGCAGCCAATCAGGGTGCTGGCTATGGGGAGGATGCGATTCTCTGTCACCATAGTTTCCAACCTCGTCATAGTTGCTATGGTAACGCCTACGTGCCTCCATGCCATACATCATATAGGAAGCTCATAAACCAGTGGTCTCCAACCTGCGGACCTCCAGATGTTGCAAAACTACAACTCCCAGCATGCCCAGACATCCAACGGCTGTCCCGGCATGCTGGGAGTTGTAATTTTGCAACATCTGGAGGTCTGCAGGTTGGAGACCACTGCCCTAAACCAATGGTCTTCAACCTGCGGACCTCCAGATGTTGCAAAACTACAACTCCCAGCATGCCCGGACAGCCGTTGGCTGTCCGGGCATGCTGGGAGTTGTAGTTTTGCAACATCTGGAGGTCCGCAGTTGGAGACCACTGTACCATAAACTGTCTCCAGACCGAGTTGATCGTCCATTAACCCTGTGTGTGCACCACTTGAGACATCACAGCACAGATGATGCACCTATCAACAAGCCGAGAACCCCCCCTGGTCAATGGACCCCAGAGCAGGCAGAGCGCCTCCTGGATCTGGTGCAGCCCTAGAGTAGATGGACGGCCTCAAACAACAACAGATGATAAATTTTGCGTCCTCTCCGTAGGGATCCACTATGATATACAGAGTCGGTCACTAAGGATGCGGAGTCACAAGTCTCCCATCCCCCATCATCGCCTACAGCCTCCTGACGCGTGATTCATCCCTCGCTGCGCAGTTTGGCTCATATTGTGTCTCCAGAACTGCAGCAGTCGTAATGCAGGCTGGGCGTCCTCTGCGTATAATACTTACATATACCTCCTGTAGTGGTGGCCCAGTACGGGATGGTGTTGCCCCATACCTTTCCTGCCCTGTCAGGCAGCGTCCCCAGGGCCCCCTGTAGTTGTTTCCCCATTGTTTTTATATTGGATATTAAAAGATGTGTTGCACCTTTAATATAATGCACCATGTGATTGAACCCCAGAGTGACCTATGGGCTCCCTGCTGGTCTCCCCCATATAATGACCTATGGGCTCCCTGCTGGTCTCCCCCATATAATGACCTATGGGCTCCCTGCTGGTCTCCCCCATATAATGACCTATGGGCTCCCTGCTGGTCTCCCCCATATAATGACCTATGGGCTCCCTGCTGGTCTCCCCCATATAATGACCTATGGGCTCCCTGCTGGTCTCCCCCATATAATGACCTATGGGCTCCCTGCTGGTCTCCCCCATATAATGACCTATGGGCTCCCTGCTGGTCTCCCCCATATAATGACCTATGGGCTCCCTGCTGGTCTCCCCCATATAAGCCCTGGGTGGAGCTTCTCTCTCTTGCTTTCTGCTGAGGTCCAGTGCAGTCGCCTAGTTCGTGTGTCCAGAGTAGTGGAGGCTTCAAGTCAAGTGCAGGTAAGATAAAGTCACCGTCCTGTCAGTCACAAGTCAGTCATCTGTCTACCCAGCGTGGCCTGCATTAAATTCTCCAGTCCAACTTCAAGTCCCAGCAAACCTGCGAGGTCTCTGTGTCACTGGTCACCTTCTTGGGCCCTGGCTGAACTGTATAGACTGTAACAACTGTCTATCCTCAGTAAAACTACCGTTGTCCGTAACTTGGCCTTGGTGTCTTCACTGCCCCCGTGCCTAGCCCAGGATCCAGCGGTATACTTTCGGGTGGTTAAGGATAAACCACGCCCTGGCATCACGAACACAAAGGGTTAATGCCATCTGCCCCTAGGGTAATTACATCTGTCCCGCACCTCACACCCCACCATACCACACTGTCATCTCCAAAACTGACCCTCACACCATCATACACCTCACTGCCCCATCACCAAGACTGACCCTCAATCCATCATACACCTCACTGCCCCATCACAGGACTGATCCTCACACCATCATACACCTCACTGCCCCATCACAGGACTGATCCTCACACCATCATACACCTCACTGCCCCATCACAGGACTGATCCTCACACCATCATACACCTCACTGCCCCATCACAGGACTGATCCTCACTCCATCATACACCTCACTGCCCCATCACAGGACTGACCCTCACACCATCATACACCTCACTGCCCCATCACAGGACTGACCCTCACACCATCATACACCTCACTGCCCCATCACAGGACTGATCCTCACACCATCATACACCTCACTGCCCCATCACAGGACTGACCCTCTCACATCATCATACACCTCACTGCCCCATCACAGGACTGACCCTCACTCCATCATACACCTCACTGCCCCATCACAGGACTGACCCTCACACCATCATACACCTCACTGCCCCATCACAGGACTGACCCTCACACCATCATACACCTCACTGCCCCATCACAGGACTGACCCTCACACCATCATACACCTCACTGCCCCATCACAGGACTGACCCTCACACCATCATACACCTCACTGCCCCATCACAGGACTGATCCTCACACCATCATACACCTCACTGCCCCATCACAGGACTGACCCTCTCACACCATCATACACCTCACTGCCCCATCACAGGACTGACCCTTACACCATCATACACCTCACTGCCCCATCACAGGACTGACCCTCACTCCATCATACACCTCACTGCCCCATCACAGGACTGACCCTCACACCATCATACACCTCACTGCCCCATCACAGGACTGACCCTCTCACACCATCATACACCTCACTGCCCCATCACAGGACTGATCCTCACACCATCATACACCTCACTGCCCCATCACAGGACTGACCCTCACTCCATCATACACCTCATTGCCCCATCACAGGACTGACCCTCACACCATCATACACCTCACTGCCCCATCACAGGACTGACCCTCTCACACCATCATACACCTCACTGCCCCATCACAGGACTGACCCTTACACCATCATACACCTCACTGCCCCATCACAGGACTGACCCTCACTCCATCATACACCTCACTGCCCCATCACAGGACTGACCCTCTCACTCCATCATACACCTCACTGCCCCATCACAGGACTGATCCTCTCATATCATCATACACCTCACTGCCCCATCACAGGACTGATCCTCACACCATCATACACCTCACTGCCCCATCACAGGACTGACCCTTACACCACCATACACCTCACTGCCCCATCACAGGACTGACCCTCAATCCATCATACACCTCACTGCCCCATCACAGGACTGACCCTCACTCCATCATACACCTCACTGCCCCATCACAGGACTGACCCTTACACCACCATACACCTCACTGCCCCATCACAGGACTGACCCTCACTCCATCATACACCTCACTGCCCCATCACAGGACTGACCCTTACACCACCATACACCTCACTGCCCCATCACAGGACTGACCCTTACACCACCATACACCTCACTGCCCCATCACAGGACTGACCCTCAATCCATCATACACCTCACTGCCCCATCACAGGACTGACCCTCACTCCATCATACACCTCACTGCCCCATCACATTACTGACCCTCACTCCATCATACACCTCACTGCCCCATCACAGGACTGACCCTCACTCCATCATACACCTCACTGCCCCATCACAGGACTGACCCTCACACCATCATACACCTCACTGCCCCATCACAGGACTGACCCTCACTCCATCATACACCTCACTGCCCCATCACAGGACTGACCCTCACACCATCATACACCTCACTGCCCCATCACAGGACTGACCCTCACTCCATCATACACCTCCACTGCCCCATCACAGGACTGACCCTCACACCATCATACACCTCACTGCCCCATCACAGGACTGACCCTCACTCCATCATACACCTCACTGCCCCATCACAGGACTGACCCTCACACCATCATACACCTCACTGTCCCATCACAGGACTGACCCTCACTCCATCATACACCTCACTGCCCCATCACAGGACTGACCCTCACTCCATCATACACCTCACTGCCCCATCACAGGACTGACCCTCAATCCATCATACACCTCACTGCCCCATCACAGGACTGACCCTCACACCATCATACACCTCACTGCCCCATCACAGGACTTTCCCTCACACCATCATACACCTCACTGCCCCATCACAGGACTGACCCTCACTCCATCATACACCTCACTGCCCCATCACAGGACTGACCCTCAATCCATCATACACCTCACTGCCCCATCACAGGACTGATCCTCACACCATCATACACCTCACTGCCCCATCACAGGACTGATCCTCACACCATCATACACCTCACTGCCCCATCACAGGACTGACCCTCACACCATCATACACCTCACTGCCCCATCACAGGACTGACCCTCACACCATCATACACCTCACTGCCCCATCACAGGACTTTCCCTCACACCATCATACACCTCACTGCCATTATTACTAAGACTGACCCTTACACCCTCATACACCTCACTGCCCAATAACAGAGACTGACCATCATAGGTATATATATATATATATGAAACAGTGTGTACAAAACAGTGAGTATAAAACAGCGTGAATAAAATGGTGCATATAACAATATACATATGCAATAAATCTACAGTGGGGATCAAAAGTTTGGGCACCCATGTAAAAATTTGTATTAATGTGCATAAAGAAGCCAAGGAAAGATGGAAAAATCTCCAAAAGGCATCAAATTACAGATTAGACATTCTTATAATATGTCAACAAAAGTTACATTTTATTTCCATCATTTACACTTTCAAAATAACAGAAAACAAAAAAATGGCGTCTGCAAAAGTATGGGCACCCTGCAGAGTTCATATCTTGTACTGCCCCCTTTGGCAGGTATCACAGTATCTTTGCCCATTCTTCCTTACAAAAGTCTTCCAGTTCTTTGAGATTTCTGGGCTGTCTGTCACGCACTGCTCTTTTAAGGTCTATCCATAGATTTTCAATTATGTTGAGGTCAGGAGATTGTGAAGGCCATGGCAAAACCTTCAGTTTACGCCTCTTGATGTAATCCCCCGTGGATTTTGAGGTGTGTTTAGGATCATTATCCATTTGTAGAAGCCATCCTCTCTTTAACTTCAGCTTTTTCATAGATGGCATCAAGTTAGCATCCAAAATTTGCAGAAATTTTATTGAATCCATTCTTCCTTCTACTCGTGAGATGTTCCCTGTGCCACTGGCTGCAATACAATCCCAAAGCATGATTGATCCACCCCCATGCTTAACAGTTGGACAGAGGTTCTTTTCATTAAATTCTGTTCCCCTTCTTCTCCAAACGTACCTTTACTCATTCCGGCCAAAAAGTTCAATTTTAACCTCATCGGTCCACAGAACTTGTTTCCAAAATGTATCAGGCTTGTCTATATGTTCATTTGCAAAGTTCAAACGCTGATTTTTGTGGTGAGGACATAGAAGAGGTTTTCTTCTGATGACTCTTCCATGAAGACCATATTTGTATAAGTATCTCTTTATAGTGGAATAGTGGACCACAACTCCAGGGTCTTCCACATCTTGCTTAAACTTCCACTGTTCCTGATGACTGCTATTTCTTAATTACATTCCGAACAGAGGATATTGACATCTGAAAACGTTTTGCTATCATCTTATAGCCTTCTCCAGCTTTGTGAGCGTCAACTATTTTCAGTTTCAGATTTCTAGACAACTGCTTAGAAGAACCCGTGGTGCTGATTGTTGGGGCAAGGTCAGATGAGCCTGGGCATTTAAAACCTTTGAGACTGACATCACCTGGTCTTCCCAGATGATGACTGAGAACAATCCATGACACTGGCAGGTCTCAGCTTTGCAAAGGGGGCAGTGCATGCTATAAATTCTGCAGGGTGCCCAAACTTTTGCAGACAACATTTTTTGTTTTCTGTTATTTTGAAAGTGTAAATGATGAAAATAAAATCTAACTTTTGTTGACATATTATAAGAATGTTTAATCTGTAATTTGATGCCTTTTGGAGATTTTTCCATCTTTCCTTGGCTTCTTTATGCACATTAATACAAATTTTTACCTGGGGTGTCCAAACTTTTGATTCCCACTGTATATACAACAGTATGTCTGAAGTGATGTGTATAAAATAGTGTGTGATCAGTGCATAAGAAACAATCTCATAAGAAACATATCTATAAATGGCGTGTACAAAACAGTGTGTATAGAATAATACATATAAAAGGTTATGTATAAAACAGTCTCCAAAAATAGTGTGTATAAACCAGTACATATAAAATGACTTTTATAAAACAGTCTTTAAAAACTGTGTACAAAACAGTACATATGAAATCTTAGAAATAAAACATCTGTATAAAATGGTGAGCATGAAGAAGTGAGTACAACACAGTCTGTATAAAACAGTATGTATAAAATGGTAAATGCAAAAGAGTGTGTATAAAACTACGTATAAAATGGTGTATGCAACAGTGTTTATAAAACAGTACGTATAAAATGGTGTATGCAAAAGAGTGTGTATAAAACAGTATGTAAAAAACTGTATGTATAAAATGGTGTATGCAAAAGAGTGTGTATAAAACAGTATGTAAAGAACTGTATGTATAAAATGGTGTATGCAAAAGAGTGTGTATAAAACAGTATGTAAAAAAACAGTACGTATAAAATGGTGTATGCAAAAGAGTGTGTATAAAACAGTATGTAAAAAAACAGTACGTATAAAATGGTGTATGCAAAAGAGTGTGTATAAAACAGTATGTAAAAAAACAGTACGTATAAAATGGTGTATGCAAAAGAAGGTTTAAAAAACAGTATGTAAAAACCAGTATGTATAAAATGGTGTATGCAACAGAGTGTGTATAAAACAGTATGTAAAAAAACAGTACGTATAAAATGGTGTATGCAAAAGAAGGTTTAAAAAACAGTATGTAAAAACCAGTATGTATAAAATGGTGTATGCAACAGAGTGTGTATAAAACAGTATGTAAAAAAACAGTACGTATAAAATGGTGTATGCAAAAGAAGGTTTAAAAAACAGTATGTAAAAACCAGTATGTATAAAATGGTGTATGCAACAGAGTGTTTATAAAACAGTATGTAAAAAACTGTATGTATAAAATGGTGTATGCAAAATAGTGTGTATAAAACAGTATGTAAAAAAACAGTACGTATAAAATGGTGTATGCAAAAGAGTGTGTATAAAACAGTATGTAAAAAACAGTACGTATAAAATGGTGTATGCAAAAGAGTGTGTATAAAACAGTATGTAAAAAAACAGTACGTATAAAATGGTGTATGCAAAAGAAGGTTTAAAAAACAGTATGTAAAAACCAGTATGTATAAAATGGTGTATGCAACAGTGTTTATAAAACAGTATGTAAAAAACTGTATGTATAAAATGGTGTATGCAACAGAGTGTGTATAAAACAATATGTAAAAAACTGTATGTATAAAATGGTGTATGCAACAGAGTGTGTATAAAACAGTATGTAAAAAAACTGTGTGTATAAAATGGTGTATGCAAAAGAGTGTGTATAAAACAGTATGTAAAAAAACAATACGTATAAAATGGTGTATGCAAAAGAGTGTGTATAAAACAGTATGTAAAAAACAGTACGTATAAAATGGTGTATGCAAAAGAGTGTGTATAAAACAGTATGTAAAAAAACAGTACGTATAAAATGGTGTATGCAAAAGAAGGTTTAAAAAACAGTATGTAAAAACCAGTATGTATAAAATGGTGTATGCAACAGAGTGTTTATAAAACAGTATGTAAAAAACTGTATGTATAAAATGGTGTATGCAACAGAGTGTGTATAAAACAGTATATAAAAAACTGTATGTATAAAATGGTGTATGCAACAGAGTGTGTATAAAACAGTATGTAAAAAAACTGTATGTATAAAATGGTGTATGCAAAAGAGTGTTTATAAAACAGTATGTAAAAAAACAGTACGTATAAAATGGTGTATGCAAAAGAGTGTGTATAAAACAGTATGTAAAAAAACAGTACGTATAAAATGGTGTATGCAAAAGAGTGTGTATAAAACAGTATGTAAAAAAACAGTACGTATAAAATGGTGTATGCAAAAGAGTGTGTATAAAACAGTATGTAAAAAAACAGTACGTATAAAATGGTGTATGCAAAAGAGTGTGTATAAAACAGTATGTAAAAAAACAGTACGTATAAAATGGTGTATGCAACAGAGTGTTTATAAAACAGTATGTAAAAAACTGTATGTATAAAATGGTGTATGCAACAGAGTGTGTATAAAACAGTATATAAAAAACTATGTATAAAATGGTGTATGCAACAGAGTGTGTATAAAACAGTATGTAAAAAAACTGTATGTATAAAATGGTGTATGCAAAAGAGTGTTTATAAAACAGTATGTAAAAAAACAGTACGTATAAAATGGTGTATGCAAAAGAGTGTGTATAAAACAGTATGTAAAAAAACAGTACGTATAAAATGGTGTATGCAAAAGAGTGTGTATAAAACAGTATGTAAAAAAACAGTACGTATAAAATGGTGTATGCAAAAGAGTGTGTATAAAACAGTATGTAAAAAAACAGTACGTATAAAATGGTGTATGCAAAAGAGTGTGTATAAAACAGTATGTAAAAAAACAGTACGTATAAAATGGTGTATGCAAAAGAGTGTGTATAAAACAGTATGTAAAAAAACAGTACGTATAAAATGGTGTATGCAAAAGAGTGTGTATAAAACAGTATGTAAAAAAACAGTACGTATAAAATGGTGTATGCAAAAGAAGGTTTAAAAAACAGTATGTAAAAACCAGTATGTATAAAATGGTGTATGCAACAGAGTGTTTATAAAACAGTATGTAAAAAACTGTATGTATAAAATGGTGTATGCAACAGAGTGTGTATAAAACAGTATATAAAAAACTGTATGTATAAAATGGTGTATGCAACAGAGTGTGTATAAAACAGTATAAAAAAAACTGTATGTATAAAATGGTGTATGCAAAAGAGTGTGTATAAAACAGTATGTAAAAAAACAGTACGTATAAAATGGTGTATGCAAAAGAGTGTATATAAAACAGTATGTAAAAAAACAGTACGTATAAAATGGTGTATGCAAAAGAGTGTGTATAAAACAGTATGTAAAAAAACAGTACGTATAAAATGGTGTATGCAAAAGAAGGTTTAAAAAACAGTATGTAAAAAAACAGTATGTATAAAATGGTGTATGCAACAGAGTGTGTATAAAACAGTATGTAAAAAACTGTATGTATAAAATGGTGTATGCAACAGAGTGTGTATAAAACAGTATGTAAAAAAACTGTATGTATAAAATGGTGTATGCAAAAGAGTGTGTATAAAACAGTATGTAAAAAAACAGTACGTATAAAATGGTGTATGCAAAATAGTGTGTATAAAACAGTATGTAAAAAAACAGTACGTATAAAATGGTGTATGCAAAAGAGTGTGTATAAAACAGTATGTAAAAAAACAGTACGTATAAAATGGTGTATGCAAAAGAGTGTGTATAAAACAGTATGTAAAAAAACAGTACGTATAAAATGGTGTATGCAAAAGAGTGTGTATAAAACAGTATGTAAAAAAACAGTACGTATAAAATGGTGTATGCAACAGAGTGTTTATAAAACAGTATGTAAAAAACTGTATGTATAAAATGGTGTATGCAACAGAGTGTGTATAAAACAGTATATAAAAAACTGTATGTATAAAATGGTGTATGCAACAGAGTGTGTATAAAACAGTATGTAAAAAAACTGTATGTATAAAATGGTGTATGCAAAAGAGTGTGTATAAAACAGTATGTAAAAAAACAGTACGTATAAAATGGTGTATGCAAAAGAGTGTGTATAAAACAGTATGTAAAAAAACAGTACGTATAAAATGGTGTATGCAAAAGAGTGTGTATAAAACAGTATGTAAAAAAACAGTACGTATAAAATGGTGTATGCAAAAGAAGGTTTAAAAAACAGTATGTAAAAAAACAGTATGTATAAAATGGTGTATGCAACAGAGTGTGTATAAAACAGTATGTAAAAAACTGTATGTATAAAATGGTGTATGCAACAGAGTGTGTATAAAACAGTATGTAAAAAAACAGTACGTATAAAATGGTGTATGCAAAAGAGTGTGTATAAAACAGTATGTAAAAAAACAGTACGTATAAAATGGTGTATGCAAAAGAGTGTGTATAAAACAGTATGTAAAAAAACAGTATGTATAAAATGGTGTATGCAAAAGAATGTGTATAAAACAGTATGTAAAAAACTGTATGTATAAAATGGTGTATGCAAAAGAGTGTGTATAAAACAGTATGTAAAAAAACAGTACGTATAAAATGGTGTATGCAAAAGAGTGTGTATAAAACAGTATGTAAAAAAACAGTACGTATAAAATGGTGTATGCAAAAGAATGTGTATAAAACAGTATGTAAAAAACTGTATGTATAAAATGGTGTATGCAAAAGAAGGTTTAAAAAACAGTATGTAAAAACCAGTATGTATAAAATGGTGTATGCAAAAGAGTGTGTATAAAACAGTATATAAAAAAACAGTACGTATAAAATGGTGTATGCACAACACTATGTAAAAAAAGCTCCAAAAGGCAGGGCAGCGCACAACCCCTTCAATACAAAGTATACTTGGTATTAGCTGTGACACTTTGTGCACCAGAGAGTGGTGCTAAACCTTTGAAAATAAGGTGTTAATAGCACAAAAAGCCTAACTACACCCCTTTAAAAAAAATAAAAAAATTGGCTAACAGGGTGCTTAATCAGGTGCTAAATATCTATATATGTGGCCCTATAAGTGCTACATTTTAAGCAAATGTGGCACAGCTAAAGCAAAAAAAAGTTGCGCTAAATTCTTTGAATATCCCCTCCGCGTATGTATAAAATGGTGCATGTAAAACAGTCTGTAAAATATTTAAATATTTTAAGAAGCAATGTGATTGGTTGGTATGGGCAACAGCACCAATATTTCTCTACAAATGCTTTGATAAATCTCCCCCATTATACTCATAGCAGTATATATAAAATAGTCTCTGTAATCTGGTTTGTGTAAATTGGTACTTATAACAGTCTGTATAAAACGGTGTCCCCGATGCATCAATCTGTCTAGCCCATGGCAAATAATCACAGCTCAGCTATCATTTTATGATTGGTTGCTATGGTCAAATCAGACAGTTTTTGTCTCAGACAGATTGATGAATCGGAATACAAAACAGATCCCTGTAGCTTGAGCGGTGGTCACTCTCATTCCATAAGACTATGAACCATTAGGGAGTGTAACAGGCAGCAAAAATACATTAATGGACCATAGGGAATAACTTATTCCATTGTCGATGATTCTTCAGTCTTTCCTTTTATCACTTTTTCATAAATCTTTAAGATACAAGTAGTAAAGAACTTTAGCGTCGCAGTGTTTTGGCCCATGCATAGTCTCAGGGCTAAGGTTTAGGGGTGCACCTCCTTAGTCATTCGGTCTAGTAATTTTTATACCTCTTCTGTCACATATAGCAATCATAACAAAACACATGTGACCAATTAGCAGAAACGGAATGTTACAATCATAAAGCCATAAATAACTGAATACAAAACGTATTATAAAAACACTTTATAATTGCAAACTTCATTTAGTCCCATAGGCCTGAGTGTTTCTACTTCACTAATCCAATACACCGCCCTGTGCAAAAAAAAGTCTCCTATAAAAGGGGTAATCTAGTTATCATAAGCTATTCCCTTATCCACAATGCAGGGAATAAGTGTCTGATCACAGGGGCCCAACCGCTGTGTGACATATAAATATATAAATGCTGGGTGTGACATTATATATACAGTGTGTGACATTATATATACAGTGTGTGACATTATAGATGCTGGGTGTGACATTATATATACAGTGTGACATTATAGATGCAGTGTGTGACATTATAGATGCAGTGTGTGACATTATATATACAGTGTGTGACATTATAGATGCAGGGTGTGACATTATAGATGCAGGGTGTGACATTATAGATGCTGGGTGTGACATTATATATACAGTGTGTGACATTATATATACAGTGTGTGACATTATAGATGCTGGGTGTGACATTATATATACAGTGTGACATTATAGATGCAGTGTGTGACATTATATATACAGTGTGTGACATTATATATACAGTGTGTGACATTATAAATGCTGGGTGTGACATTATAGATGCAGTGTGTGACATTATAGATGCTGGGTGTGACATTATAGATGTAGGGTGTGACATTATATATACAGTGTGTGACATTATAGATACAGTGTGTGACAATATATATATATATATATATATATATATATATATATATAGGGTGTGACATTATAGATACAGTGTGTAACATTATAGATGTAGTGTGTGATATTATATATACAGTGTGTGACATTATAGATGTAGGGTGTGATATTATAGATACAGTGTGTGACATTATAGGTACAGTGTGTGACATTATAGATGTAGGTAGTAACATTATAGATGCAGTGTGTGACATTATAGATGTAGGGTGTGACATTATATATACAGTGTGTGACATTATAGATGCAGTGTGTGACATTATAGATACAGTGTGTGACATTATATATACAGTGTGTAACATTATAGATACAGTGTGTGACATAAAAGCAGTGTGTGACATTATAAATGCAGTGTGTGACATTATATATACAGTGTGTGACATTATATATACAGTGTGTGACATTATAAATGCAGTGTGTGACATAGATGCTGGGTGTGACATTATAGATACAGTTTGTGACATTATAGATACAGTTTGTGACATTATATATATATATATATATAGGGTGTGACAATATAGATGCAGTGTGTGACATTATAAATGCAGTGTGTGACATTATAGATGTAGTGTGTGGCATTATAGATGCTGGGTGTGACATTATAGATGCAGTGTGTGACATTATATATACAGTGTGTGACATTATAGATGCTGGGTGTGACATTATAGATGTAGGGTGTGACATTATATATACAGTGTGTGACATTATAGATGCTGGGTGTGACATTATATACACAGTGTGTGACATTATAGATACAGTGTGTGACATTATATATACAGTGTGTGACATTATAGATGCTGTGTGTGACATTATAGATACAGTGTGTGACATTATATATACAGTGTGTGACATTATAGATGCTGTGTGTGACATTATATATACAGTGTGTGACATTATAGATGCTGTGTGTGACATTATAGATGCTGGGTGTGACATTATATACACAGTGTGTGACATTATAGATGCAGTGTGTGACATTATAGATACAGTGTGTGACATTATAGATGCAGTGTGTGACATTATAGATGCTGGGTGTGACAGTATATACACAGTGTGTGACATTATATACACAGTGTGTGACATTATAGATACAGTGTGTGACATTATAGATGCTGGGTGTGACATAAACAGTGTGTGACATTATAGACACAGTGTGTGACATTATAGATGTAGGGTGTGACATTATATATACAGTGTGTGACATTATAGATGCTGGGTGTGACATTATATACACAGTGTGTGACATTATATACACAGTGTGTGACATTATAGATACAGTGTGTGACATTATAGATGCAGTGTGTGACATTATAGATGCAGTGTGTGACATTATGGATACAGTGTGTGACATTATGGATACAGTGTGTGACATTATAGATACAGTGTGTGACATTATAGATGCTGGGTGTGACATTATAGATACAGTGTGTGACATTATATATACAGTGTGTGACATTATAGATGCTGTGTGTGACATTATAGATGCTGGGTGTGACATTATATACACAGTGTGTGACATTATAGATGCAGTGTGTGACATTATAGATACAGTGTGTGACATTATAGATGCAGTGTGTGACATTATAGATGCTGGGTGTGACAGTATATACACAGTGTGTGACATTATATACACAGTGTGTGACATTATAGATACAGTGTGTGACATTATAGATGCTGGCTGTGACATAAACAGTGTGTGACATTATAGACACAGTGTGTGACATTATAGATGTAGGGTGTGACATTATATATACAGTGTGTGACATTATAGATGCTGGGTGTGACATTATATACACAGTGTGTGACATTATATACACAGTGTGTGACATTATAGATACAGTGTGTGACATTATAGATGCAGTGTGTGACATTATAGATGCAGTGTGTGACATTATGGATACAGTGTGTGACATTATAGATACAGTGTGTGACATTATAGATACAGTGTGTGACATTATAGATGCTGGGTGTGACATAAACAGTGTGTGACATTATAGACACAGTGTGTGACATTATAGATGTATGGTGTGACATTATATATACAGTGTGCGACATTATAGATGTAGTGTAATGTCCGTTTATTTGTTTTTGTATTTTTCTGTTTAGGTGTGTATTCACACACTAGTTTGTTCTGAGCCGTTTGCTATTCTCTCTGGATTGGGAATGGTTAATGCTCAGAACCAATGAGATCTCGGGTGTGTCTATTTTAACCAGAGTTCTCCTGCATTATAGCTGCTGGCTATTTCTAGTGTTGAGCGCGAATATTCGAAATGGGATTTTTTTACATGAATATCATCACTTCGGGATTTTGCGAGTATTTAGAATATAGATATATATATTTTTTTATGCGAATGTCTATGCAAATATTGGAACTTCCAGACTGGACACTGATCCCTCCCTTCTTTTAGATGAAATATATAATTGCGCATGCGCATTATGCAAATTTCGTTATATATTTTCGCATTCGTCCATATATTGATAAATATTGTGAATTGAAATATGGCCCTTGCCGCTCATCACTAGTTATTTTGTGCTATAATGCTACTATGATGTCTGTGCAATTCTCTGACTATGTTTGTTTGTGGAATATACTTCCAAGTCGGCTTGAGCATTTACCTATTTTTCTTGAGTTTTTGCCATGGTTAAATAGTCTTGTTTATTGTAGATTTTAGTCTGTTACATTTGTTGGTTTTAGGATTAGTATGCCTGTTCTGCTTAGTCTGTGTTCACACTGTGAGAATCCTGTCCTGTTCCTCCACATAGTGGAGTTTGGTTTTGAATTTATCCTGTCATGTATCCTGAAATATATCCTGTTTTGAATCTTGAGAAATATCCTGTCTAGTATCCTGACCAGTTTTCCTCTACGTTGTAGAGTTCATGTTTGTTATGTCTCCAGTGTGAACAGTGTCCTATGTTACCTGATCAGTTTAGTGTTTTAGCTTTCAGTTCTTCTGCTCATCCCCTGTAATTCCTGGTTTCTGCTGTATACTCGTACCATGCCTAGTCTTGTTCATTTTTCCATGTCTGCCGTTTATCTGATATCTGGTTTATGAACTGTTTGTTAATACACTATATTTTGCCTTGTTTGTATTTGTCTCCTGTCTGTTTTATTTGTTCTGGTTGTCTGGTAGTTTTCCCATTTGTTTCTGGCCTGTGACCGACTGTGTGTTATTTATTTTTACGCCACTGCACTGTAGCCCAGGGAGAGACCAGCTCCAAGTTGTCGATTCACCGTTTAGGGTGTATGGTGTGTAGGCAGGGAGAGTGTCACTAGGGACAGCTTAGGGCTCACTCCTCTGTCCCCCCAATCGGTCATGACATGTAGGGTGTGACATTATAGATACAGTATGTGACATCATAGATACAAAGTGTGACATTATAGATTCAAAGAGTGACATTATAGATACAGTGTATAACATTAAAGATGCAGTGTGTGACATTAAAGATGCAGGGTGTAACATTATAGATGTAGGGTGTGACAATATAGATACAGTGTGTGACATTATAGATACAGTATTCAACATCATAGATACAAAGTGTGACAGATTCAAAGAGTAACATTATAGATACAAAATCGGACATTATAGATGCAATGTGTGACATTATAGATGTAGTGTATAACATTATAGGTGTAGTGTATGACATTATAGATGTAGTTTGTAACATTATCGATGAAGTGTATGACATAGATGCAGTGTGTAACATTATAGATGCAGAGTGTGACATTATAGATGCAGTGTGTGACTCTATAGGTACAGTGTGTTATATTATACTTACAGTGTGTAACATTATAAATGCAGAGTGTGACATTATAGATGCAGTGTGTGACTCTATAGGTACAGTGTGTTATATTATACTTACAGTGTGTAACATTATAGATGCAGAGTGTGACATAGATGCAGTGTGTAACATTATAGATGCAGAGTGTGACATTATAGATGCAGTGTGTTACATTATAGATGCAGTGTGTGACATTATAGATGCAGTGTGTGACTCAATAAGTACAGTGTGTGATATTATAGCTACAGTGTGTAACATTATAGATGCACAGTGTGACATTATAGATGTGTGTAACATTATAGATGCAGAGTGTGACATCATAGATGCAGTGTGTAACATTATAGATGCAGTGTGTGACATTACAGATGCAGTGTGTAACATTATTGATATAGTGTGTGACATTATAGATACAGTGTGTAACATTTTAGGTACAGTGTGTAATATTATAGCTACAGTGTGTAACATTATAGATGCAGAGTGTGACATTTAAGATACAGTGTGTAACATTATAGGTACAGTGTGTGACATTATAGATGCAGTGTATGACTATAGGTACAGTGGGTAATATTATAGGTACAGTGTGTAACATTATAGATGCAGTGTATAACATTATAGATGCAGAGTGTGACATTTAAGATACAGTGTGTAACATTATAGGTGCAGTGTGTAACATTATAGATGCAGTGTGTAACTTTATAGGTGCAGTGTGTAACATTATAGATGCAGTGTGTAACATTACAGATGCAGTGTGTAACATTATAGATGCAGTGTGTAACATTATAGATGCAGTGTGTAACATTATAGATGGTGTGACTCTATAGATGCAGTGTGTAACATTACAGATGCAGTGTGTAACATTATAGATGGTGTGACTCTATAGATGCAGTGTGTAACATTACAGATGCAGTGTGTAACATTATAGATGCAGTGTGTAACATTATAGATGGTGTGACTCTATAGATGCAGTGTGCAACATTACAGATGCAGTGTGTGACATTATAGGTACAGTGTGTGACATTATAGATGCAGTGTATGACTCTATAGGTACAGTGTGTAATATTATAGCTACAGTGTGTAACATTATAGGTGCAGTGTATAACATTATAGGTGCAGTGTGTAATATTATAGATGCAGAGTGTGACATTTAAGATACAGTGTGTAACATTATAGGTGCAGTGTGTAACATTATAGATGCAGAGTGTGACATTTAAGATACAGTGTGTAACATTATAGGTGCAGTGTGTAACATTATAGGTGCAGTGTGTAACATTATAGATGCAGTGTGTAACATTACAGATGCAGTGTGTAACATTATAGATTCAGTGTGTGACATTATAGATGCAGTGTGTGACATTATAGATTCAGTGTGTGACATTATAGATGCAGTGTGTGACATTATAGATGCAGTGTGTGACATTATAGATACAGTGTGTGACATTACAGATGCAGTGTGTGACATTATAGATACAGTGTGTGACATTACAGATGCAGTGTGTGACATTATAGATGCAGTGTGTGACATTATAGATGCAGTGTGTGACATTATAGATGCAGTGTGTAACATTATAGGTACAGTGTGTGACATTATGGATGCAGTGTGTGGCATTATAGATGCAGTGTGTGACATTATATATACAGTGTGTGACATTATAGATGTAGGGTGTGACATTATATATACAGTGTGTGACATTATAGATGCAGTGTGTGACATTACAGATGCAGTGTGTGACATTATAGATGCAGTGTGTGACATTATAGATGCAGTGTGTGACATTACAGATGCAGTGTGTAACATTATAGGTACAGTGTGTGACATTATAGATGCAGTGTGTGACATTATATATAGTGTGTGACATTATAGATGCAGTGTGTGACATTATAGATGCAGTGTGTGACATTATAGATGCAGTGTGTGACATTACAGATGCAGTGTGTGACATTATAGATACAGTGTGTAACATTACAGATGCAGTGTGTGACATTATAGATACAGTGTGTGACATTACAGATGCAGTGTGTGACATTATAGATGCAGTGTGTGACATTATAGATACAGTGTGTAACATTACAGATGCAGTGTGTGACATTATAGATACAGTGTGTGACATTACAGATGCAGTGTGTGACATTATAGATGCAGTGTGTGACATTACAGATACAGTGTGTGACATTATAGATGCAGTGTGTAACATTATAGGTACAGTGTGTGACATTATAGATGCAGTGTGTGACATTACAGATGCAGTGTGTGACATTATAGATGCAGTGTGTGACATTATAGATGCAGTGTGTGACATTAAAGATACAGTGTGTGACATTATAGATGCAGTGTGTGACATTATAGATGCAGTGTGTGACATTAAAGATACAGTGTGTGACATTATAGATGCAGTGTGTAACATTATAGGTACAGTGTGTGACATTATAGATGCAGTGTGTGACATTACAGATGCAGTGTGTGACATTATAGATGCAGTGTGTGACATTACAGATGCAGTGTGTGACATTATAGATGCAGTGTGTGACATTATAGATGCAGTGTGTGACATTATAGATGTAGGGTGTGACATTACAGATGCAGTGTGTGACATTATATATACAGTGTGTGACATTATAGATGCAGTGTGTGACATTATAGATGCAGTGTATAACATTACAGATGCAGTGTGTGACATTATATATACAGTGTGTGACATTATAGATGCAGTGTGTGACATTATAGATGCAGTGTATAACATTACAGATGCAGTGTGTGACATTATAGATGCAGGGTGTAACATTACAGATGCAGTGTGTGACATTATAGATGCAGTGTGTGACATTACAGATGCAGTGTGTGACATTATAGATGCAGTGTGTGACATTATAGATGCAGTGTGTAACATTATAGGTACAGTGTGTGACATTATAGATGCAGTGTGTGACATTACAGATGCAGTGTGTGACATTACAGATGCAGTGTGTGACATTATAGATGCAGTGTGTGACATTACAGATGCAGTGTGTGACATTATAGATGCAGTGTGTGACATTATAGATGCAGTGTGTGACATTATAGATGTAGGGTGTGACATTACAGATGCAGTGTGTGACATTATAGATGCAGTGTATAACATTACAGATGCAGTGTGTGACATTATATATACAGTGTGTGACATTATAGATGCAGTGTGTGACATTATAGATGCAGTGTATAACATTACAGATGCAGTGTGTGACATTATAGATGCAGTGTATAACATTACAGATGCAGTGTGTGACATTATATATACAGTGTGTGACATTATAGATGCAGTGTATAACATTACAGATGCAGTGTGTGACATTATAGATGCAGTGTGTGACATTATAGATGCAGTGTGTGACATTATAGATGTAGGGTGTGACATTACAGATGCAGTGTGTGACATTATATATACAGTGTGTGACATTATAGATGCAGTGTATAACATTACAGATGCAGTGTGTGACATTATAGATGCAGTGTGTGACATTATAGATGCAGTGTATAACATTACAGATGCAGTGTGTGACATTATAGATGCAGTGTATAACATTACAGATGCAGTGTGTGACTAGTATACACACAGTGCACACGTTCTTCCTCTCACCTTCTTCTCCTCGGGTCCATGGACCAGGCTGGTGCTCTCATTGGCAGCAGGCTTGGGGGTGGGCTCCTTCTCCTCAGTTTCGGGCATCTTGAAGGGGTTATAGGAAACAAGACACCTGGCTTCTCCTCTCTCTGATCCTCCGTCCTCCCTCTAATGTCTTCCTATCCAGGCTTCACCCTCTTCTGCTCTTTTCCTGTCTATCCCTTCTCCCTATCTCCTGCTTCATATTCCCGATGACATTTATCCTCCTCCTCCCTTGTCTTACTCCACCCCCATAGATCACCGTGTATCTGCCCCTCCCCATAATATCCCGGTATATCTGCTGCTTCCCTATAATACCCCTGAACATCAAAAAGCATAGTCAACGATTACGAAAAATCATTGTATATCTGCTTCCTCCCTGTAATATCTCTGTATATACTCCCACTTTATATTATCACTGTATATCTGCCTTCTCCTATACTATCCCTGAATATACAACCTCCTTATAAATGCTCCTATAATATCCCTATATACACCCCTTCCTGTAATATCCCTGTATATACCCTCTCCCTTTAATATCCCTCTATATCCCCCATAATATCCCTGCATATACCCCTTCCCCCTACATATCTCTGTATATGTGACCCCTTCCTGTAATATCCCTGTATATACCCTCTCCCTTTAATATCCCTCTATATCCCCCATAATATCCCTGCATATACCCCTTCCCCCTACATATCTCTGTATATGTGACCCCTTCCTGTATCACCCCTGTGTATGTCTCTTTCCTGCACAGAAGGGTTAGGTTTTTTATACCTCCTATTTTACAGCAGATGACACATTAATAAATAGACAGCCCTGGAACACCATTCTGATGAAACTGAGGGAAGCTTTGGGGGATGCAGGACGGCGCTGGAAGAAATCCCACCCCATCTTCACACCCAGCGCTCCTCCCCCATAACTCACTTCTCCACCATTATCGAAGACAAACTTTCCAAACTACAATGCACATTGCATCTCACCACCTGTACACTTGACCCAATCCCGTCCCACCTTATTCCCTACATTACTACTCTGTTTATTCCACTAAACTAAACACTGCCATATTTTCCTTTTCAATTGAACAGGCAACCATGACACCCATCCTCAAGAAGTAATCTCTTGACCTTTCTTCCATCTCGCTCCTCCCCTGTGCTTCAGAACATTTTGAACATTTTGTCTACCTTGGACTGTCCTCCCAACTCCTATTCAATGCACTCTTTCACCACCCCCAATCTGGCTTCCACCCCCCCACCGCCCTAATCAAGGCGACCAATGATCTGCTCACCACTAAAGACTTACGTCACAACACAGTAAACCATTCCCCTTCTGCTTCAAACTCTCTCATTCCTCGGTGTCACTAATTTTGTCTTCTCCTGGATCTCCTCATAACTCACCAACCTTACATTTAGTGTCTCCTACGCTCACACTACCTCCTCACCTCACTCTCTCACTGTTGGAGTCCTCCAAGGGACTGTCCTGACAACTGACGACACTCAAATCTACGTCTCTGGTCCAGACGTCACCTCTCTACTATGCAGAATCCCAGACTGTCCGTCAGCTATTTCTTCTGCTTCCGTTTTCTAAAACTCAACATGGAGAAAACAGAACTCATTATCTTTGTACCGTCTCGCTCTACCCCCCCCCCCCCCCTCCCGATCTATCAATTACATCAGTGGCTCCACTGTCTCCCCACTCTCAAAGTCAGCTGTCATGGGGTAAGCTTCGATTCTGCTCTGGCCTTCACACCATAAACGTATTGCCTACTACCGTCTCCACCTCAAAAACATCTCTCGAATCTGCTCCCTTCTCAACTTTGACCGCCAGGTTCTGCATCGAGTGCTTCTCTTGGAAGCAGGTAAAAGATAGAAGATTGGGGGAGGGGGGGGACCGGATGGAACCGAATGGGAGTTGTGGGGGACCAGGGATAACTTAGTATAGTTTTCCTTTCTATAAATTTTTGCAAAACACCCGATTAAAACACCCCTTTAAATACGTGCCACCATCTATATACTGGCACCCTTAACTGGGCTGCAGAGTTTTTTAGTGTCCATAGTAAGTAGTTCTTCATTGGGGATAAACTTTTTATTTCCTTTTTATCTTTCCCTCTTTCTCATGTTTGCATGTTTCTTATACGTGTATATTATATTCCAGATGTCCAGCACTGGAGGTAGTTAAAAAAAAAAAAGGCAATCTTCAACTTTCTATAGTTCTCAAAAGTAATTTAATCTCATAAATCAAAGTGAATAATATGAGATTATTTATCTTCTAGTGATTCTGATTATTTTTATCTACTAAATATAATAAAATCTAGTAAATTACTGAAACTGTTTACCCTGAAAAGAAGCTTTGATTATGTTTTCTAAAAAAGGGGAAATGTTTCCTGGGCATCAAGTCTTGGATGAATTTTTGCTAACAGAATTGGGCAAACCTAATAGAAACATAGACCTGGTGTAAGGTTCAATTCACTGTACAGATAAGACCCTTAAAGGGGTACTACACTGCTAGACATCTTATCCCCTATCCAAAGGATAGGGAATAAGATGTCTGATCATGGGGGTCCCACTGGTGGGGCCCCCCCGCGATCACCCGCAGCACCGGCATTCTAACTAAACAAACACTAGGTTCCTGAGGCAGTGGTCATGATGTCACAGTCACAGCGCCTTGTGATGTTACAGCACACCCCCCCTCCATTCATGTCTATGGGAGGGGGCGTGTCGATCGACACGCCCCCTCCCATAGACATGAATGGAGGGGGTGTGGTGTGACATCACGAGGTGGCGAGGTTGTGACATCACAAAATGTTCAGGATGCTCGAGCACCGGAGTACCCCTTTAAGTTTCTTAATCTCGAGAATTGACCCCAGAAGTCAATCTCACAGTTGGTAAATTGACATTGAGGTCTCTTATTTCCAGTTGAGGGTTCTTCATTGTTACTCAACTTTATGGATAGAAAGTGGAACTTGTTTGTACCCAACCTAATCCCACATTTGCAAAACCTCTTTAGCATCTACATGTGTTTCCAGAGCTCTTCATATGTGGTTTAGCCAGCTGTCAGGAGACATACAGGAAGGGCTATCGAGAGAGGCCATCTGTGAGAATGTAAATTTCTATGTGATCTGCCAGTTAATACTCCAAAACCTTTTCCTATGAATCTTGCCAATATTCATTCAATCCTTAGATATGAAGCAGTGTTCATGTTTCTTCAAGATCTCACTTCTGCTCACTTTCCTTTCAGCCAGACAAATTTGATGTATAACTTCAACTTGAAAAATTCAACTTAATGACAACAAAGGTGTCTCCTTAACTAGATATAGAATTTATATAAAATTTTAGATCTTTTAGAAACAGAAAAAAACTGAAAAAATTCAAAAACTGAAGGAAGGAGAAATTTAAAGGGTTATTAGGACCCTATAAAAATCCTCTGTAAACAAGAAGTCTTCTGGCCCAGGTAAAAGCAAACAGTCCAGATGCCAACTGTTCACCTTCATGGGAAAGACTGACGCAATTTGCCTTGGTGTAAACTCAGTTTTACGTTCTGTTTAACTCCCCTACAAATCAAGGCTGTTAGAGTACAGGACAGGTCAGTCCCTTCACCTCCTCTACCCCTGATTGTCTGGGGAGTCACTAAGGCTTCTTTCACACTGCCATTCTGACACAGCAGTGTGACGTCCATTGGGGAAGCCGGGGAGAATAGCGGGAGGAAAAATACATCATGGATGTTTTTTCCTCCCGCTACTCCCATCGAAAAACAACGGTACCCGATGGACCCCATAATAGTAAATGGAACCTGTCGGGACCCGTTGTTCCCCCGTCTAAAAGAATGTCCGTTAGGGAACAAAAAAAATGCCTGACAGATGTTTTCCCACGGGGCTTTCCAACATCAGTGTGAAAGCGGCCTAACTGGTGAAGGGGTGGAGATTCGCTGAGCTCTAATATCCGAGAAGAATGTCCAGTGGGCCACAAAGCCTATTTGGCATATATTTTTTTTAACTCTGATATCTGCACTGGAGGGATGAATTTACTAATCAGAGGTATGTATGGATTCAAGGTTAAAAGCCCTATTCAGCTATGCCCTTATTTTATATCCTAAAACCCTAATAACCTTGCTGAAAGGCCCTCTTTAATGTGTATGGGCAGCTTAAGGGGCAGATACATCATCCCCTATCTTCATTGGTGAATTCTCAATCCATGGACCAGCTTCCGGCCCATCTGTCAATAACTCTGAAGACTACATTTCCTGATAAACACAGAAAAATCTTGATTTGCTCCATCTACAACAAGAAATTTCTAGGGTTCATTATCAATACTGAACAGATGTCTCAGAAACAATCTGGAGTAGACTGCCAAGCTAAAGTCATCAGTTCTTTTCTTCATATTGCAGTCAAGGACGTCTAAACGCAAAGCTATAGCAGTCCTGGGGATGTTAAGCTCTTCAATAGATACTGTTCCTGAGGCAAAAGCCCAAAGGAGAAAACTGTCGTGGAATGTTCAGAGCCAAATGGTCTTTCTTACACCTGTGGACAAGGCAGGGGTGTAGGTGCAGACCATGCAGCCTTGGAGCGAGGACCCCCTCTCGGTTAGTCCAGTTCCTTTTTCTATTGGTAAGAAACTGTGCAGAACTTTTCTCCCCAGTGAATGGCACTGTCAGCAAACTAATGGAGGGGTATTGACTAATAGATAATGGAAAGAAAGGGAAAAAACACTAGACCTTTCTATCTTGGTGGACAGAATCAGATGCCCAATAGGAGGTCTATTTTCATATGTGCTATGGGTCCTTTTTCTTCAATGTACTTCAATGGGAGTATGAGCCAGATGAGATTTTATCTGGTGGATCAAGACTCCTTTTATCTGGTGGATCAAGACTCACTTCTTATCTCATGCGAACGAGCAGGGTGGAAACTGAAGTCATTCCCTGGCACGTGAATGCTCCTTCATCATGCATAAGGTGAAAGTGGGGACAATTATCCCAGCAATCCATATTCGGGGCAGTTTGAATGTTACAGCATATTGCTACAGCCACAATTTGGCCCTTAGTAAGATTTCTTAACCAAAATTTTCAGCCAATAACTGGTGTTCCCCAGACTGACTTCATGGCAACAAGGAAGAATGCTCAGTATCCCAAATTTTGCCTTTTCAACAAAGCGGACTCTGATTTCAAGGGTTCTATCGAAAGTGAAGAAAGAAGACACAATAGTGAAAGTGTTGATCCATTTTGGTCCTGAAGAGCCTGGTTTCCTCTCTTACCGACTCATTCAAGAGGATGATACTGGAGCCTGCCCCCCAAGAGTAACCTTCTAGCCCAGAGCAGGTTGTCTACAAAAACTCATCCAGTCTACATAAGTGTCAGAAAGCGGGGAATTCGACATCTGGGACCCTCCGCAATCTCCAGTACGGCGCCCCAGCGCTCCTTATGAATGGACGCGTGTCAACCACCACACAAAGCAGTGACCGACATGCCCCCTCCATGCATCTCTATGGGAGAGCCAGAGATACCAGAGTACAGCGCTCTGGATCACCCATAGAGTTGCATGGAGGGGGCATGTGGGCCACCGCTTCATGCAGTGCTCAACGCAGCTCTTTTCATGCCGAGAACCAGAGTGCCGTATAGGAGATTGCGCGGGGTCCCACCAGTCGGTCCCGCCTCTGATCTGACACTTATCCCTTAGGATAGGGGATACATTTCCCTAACCCGGAGTACTCCTTTAAGGATTTTTGTGGAGAAACATTCCACTAGAAATGTAGTTGCTACCTGCTCTCTTGCAGTTTTTTCAAGACAGTATCCAGAAAGAAGAAAGATGATACCCAGCACTCACCAGTAATGCACAGTGAAGATTTATTATGCCATAGTGTAGTACAAGGACGCGTTTTGGCGTGGGAGCCTTCCTCAGCTGTCTGGCATAGGCTGGTATCATAGGCTGGTGCCATAGGCTGGTGAATGCTGGTATCATCTTTTTTCTACCTGTGGCTTTACCTCGTGCACCACCGCAGATTCCACGGAAGTGCCGACATATCCCTATATTGAGTATCCAGAAAAAGTTGAAATGGAATGTGAACATGGCCTCCGGAGATTCAAGTAGTGAAGAACATCAGACCTCAGATTCATGCCTAATTCTCCATCTTTGGATTTGCTACTGGTGCCTAACCATCTTTCAGAACCTTCTTTTAAATCCCCGTAAGACAGCCGCTTGCATTACTTATCTTCTTCTTAGCTGCATTTGCATCTTCTTGGTGGATTCTTGAGGTCCGGACTTTCTCTTGCCGAGAGTAATAGCTCAGAATTTTAGTGGACTGCGTGGTCTAGGAACCATGCCAGGGATTCTTGACCAGACATAAACCAAGAAACCTTTCAACTGGTTCTTTAATCTGATACCGAGAATGAGGAACAAATGAAGCTTCATTTCATTGGTGTCCATAGTTTAATTTTATGCTACTTGATGAACATAGAAGACGTCTGGAACTCTAAAGCAATATTCCTGCAATATCAAGATTGTGAGGCCGGGTTCATACGACAGAATCTCTCTTCTGTGGCCCTTCTTTATCCTCTGTTGTTTGGCTCCTATCTTCTATTATGCAACCTCTGTCTCTCCTCTGTTATGTGGCCCCTGTCTCTCCTCTGTTATGTGGCCGCTGTCTCTCCTCTTATGTGGCCTCGATATCTTCTATTATGCAACCTCTGTCTCTCCTCTGTTATGTGGCCCCTGTCTCTCCTCTGTTATGTGGCCCCTGTCTCTCCTCTTATGTGGCCTCGATATCTTCTATTATGCAACCTCTGTCTCTCCTCTGTTATGTGGACCCTGTCCTCTTCTGTTATGTGGGCCCTGTCTCCTCTGTTATGTGGCCCCTGTCTCCTGTTATGTGGCCCATCTCTCCTCTGTTATTTGGACCCTGCCCTCTTCTGTTATGTGGGCCCTGTCTCCTCTGTTATGTGGCCCCTGTCTATCCTCTGTTATGTGGCCACAGTCTCCCGCTATTTGGCCCTGTTTTCTCATCCATTATGTGGTCTTGGTCTCCCCTCCATTATGTGGCCTCAGTCTACCGGTGTGTGGCCCTGGTCTCCAGTTACGTAGCCCCCTTATTTTGTAATGTGTCTGGTCTCCCGTTATGTGGCCCGTCCCCTGTTATATGGCCCCGGTCTCCTATGTGGCCCCTGTCTCTCCTCTAATGTGGCCCCTGTCTTTCTGTTATGTGGCCTTGGTCCCTTGTTATGTGGCTCCTGTCTCCTGTTATGTGGCCCCTGTCTCTCCTGTTATGTGGCCCGGTCTCCTCTCCGTTTTGTGGCCCCTGTCTCCTCTGTTATGTGGCCCCGGTCTCCTCTGTTATGTGGCCCCTGTCTCCCTTTGTGTGGTTTCAGTCTCCTGGCATGTGACCCTGTTCTCTCCTATGTTATGTGGTTCCAGTCTCACGTTATGTGGCTCCGTTCTCTCCAACATTTATGGCCCCAGTCTCCCCTCCGTTATGTGGCCCAGGTCTCTCATTATGTGGTCCCATTTTGTCGTCCATTATGTGGCCCTGGTTTTCCCTGCATTATATGGCCTTGGTCTCTTGCTATGTTGCCCCGGTCTCCTGTTATGTGGCCCTCTTCTTATGTGATGTGGTCCTGGTCTCCCATTATGTGGCCCCTGTCTCCCTTTATGTGGGTTTAGTCTACTGCCATGTGGCCCCGTTCTCTCCTCTGTTATGTTGCCCTGGTCTCCCATTATGTGGCCTCAGTGACCCCTTTTTAGTTCCGATCTCTTGTTATGTGGTCCTGATCACCCCTCTGTGGCCTCTGTCTCCCCTTCGTTATATGGCCCGATCTCTCCTCTGTGGCCCGTCTCTCCTCTGTTGTGTGGCCCCAGTCTCCTCTGTTATGTGGCCCCTGCCTCTCCTCTTTTTATGTTGTCCCTGTCTCCTCTGTTATGTGGCCCTGTTCTTGTCCATTATTTGCCCCTGGTCTCCCCTTCATTATGTGGCCTCTGTCTCCCGTTATGTGGCCCCTGTCTCCCGTTATGTGGCCCCCTTCTTTTATGATGTGGCCCTGGTCTCCCATTATGTGGCTCCTGTCTACCTTTATGGGGTTTCAGGCTCCTGGCATGTGGCCTCGTTCTCTCCTACGTTATGTGGCCAATCTCTCTTCTGTTGTGTGGCCCGTCTCCTGTTCTTTGGCCCTGTTCTCTAGTACATTAAGTGGTCCTGGTCTCCCCTCCATTATTTGGCCTCGGTCTACCGTTATGTGGCACTGGTCTCCTGTTACGTAGCTCCCATCTTTTGTGATGTGGCCTGGTCTCCCATTATGTGGCCCCTGTCTCCTCTGTTATGTGGCCCCTGGTATCTTCTCTGTTATGTGGCCCTGGTCTCTCCTCTGTTATGTGGCCTCTGTCTCTCCTGTTATGCAGCCCCGTTCTCATGAGGACCCGGTCTCCTGTTATGTGGCCCCTGTCTCTCCTCTGTTATGTGGCCCCTGTCTCTCCTGTTATGTGGCCCCGGTCTCATGAGGCCCCGGTCTCCTCTGTTATGTGGCCTCTGTCTCTCCTGTTATGTGGCCCCGTTCTCATGAGGCCCCGGTCTCCTCTGTTACGTGGCCCCTGTCTTTCCTCTGTTATGTGGCCCCTGTCTCCTGCTATATGGCCACGTTTCCTCTATGTGGCCCCAGTTTCCTCTGTTATGTGGCCCCTGTCTCTCCTCTGTTATGTGACCCCTGTCTCCTGTTATGTGGCCCCGGTTTCCTCTGTTATGTGGCCCCTGTCTCCTGTTATGTGGCCCCTGTCTCCTGTTATGTGGCCAAGGTTTTCTCTGTTATGTGGCCCCTGTCTCCTGTTATGTGGTCCCAATTTCCCCTGTTATGTGGCCCCTGCCTTCCGTTCTGTGGTGCCTGTCTCCTGTTATGTGGTCCCTGTCTCTCCTCTGTTATGTGGCCCCTGTCTCCTGTTATGTGGCCCCGGTCTCCTGTTATGTGGCCCCGGTCTCCTTTTATGTGGCCCCGGTTTCCTCTGTTATATGGCCCCTGTCTCTCCTCTGTTATGTGACCCCTGTCTCCCGTTATGTGGCCCCTGTCTCCTGTTATGTGGCCCGTCTCCCGTTATGTGGCCCTTGTCTCCCGTTATGTGGCCCCTGTCTCCCGTTCTGTGGCCCCTGTCTTTCGTCATGTGTCCCTTGTCTCCCGTTATGTGAACCCTGTCTCCTGTTATGTGGCCCCTGTCTCCTGTTATGTGGCCCCTGTCTCCTGTTATGTGGCCTTTGTCTCCCGTTATGTGGCCCCTGTCTCCCGTTCTGTGGCCCCTGTCTTTCGTCATGTGTCCCTTGTCTCCCGTTATGTGAACCCTGTCTCCTGTTATGTGGCCCCTGTCTCCTGTTATGTGGCCCCTGTTATGTGGCCCCGGTTTCCTCTGTTATGTGGCCCCTGTCTCCCGTTCTGTGGCCCGTCTCCTGTTATGTGGCCCTTGTCTCCCGTTCTGTGGCCCGTCTCCCGTCATGTGGCCCGTCTCCCGTTTTGTGGCCCCTGTCTCCCGTTTTGTGGCCCCTGTCTCCCGTTATGTGGCCCCTGTCTCCCGTTATGTGGCCCCTGTCTCCCGTTATGTGACCCCTGTCTCCCGTTCTGTGGCCCGTCTCCCGTTCTGTGGCCCCTGTCTCCCGTTGTGTGGCCCCTGTCTCCCGTTGTGTGGCCCCTGTCTCCCGTTGTGTGGCCCCTGTCTCCCGTGGTGTGGCCCCTGTCTCCCGTTGTGTGGCCCCTGTCTCCTGTTATGTGGCCCCTGTCTCCAATTATGTGGCCCCTGTCTCCAATTATGTGGCCCCTGTCTCCCGTGGTGTGGCCCCTGACTCCCGTGGTGTGGCCCCTGTCTCCCGTGGTGTGGCCCGTCTCCCGTTGTGTGGCCCCTGTCTCCGGTTGTGTGGCCTCTGTCTCCCGTTGTGTGGCCCCTGTCTCCCCTTGTGTGGCCCCTGTCTCCCGTTCTGTGGCCCCTGTCTCCCGTTCTGTGGCCCCTGTCTCCCGTTATGTGGCCCCTGTCTCCTCTGTTATGTGGCCCCTGTCTCCCGTTCTGTGGCCCCTGTCTCCCGTTCTGTGGCCCCTGTCTCCCGTTCTGTGGCCCTTGTCTCCCGTTCTGTGGCCCTTGTCTCCCGTTCTGTGGCCCCTGTCTCCCGTTATGTGGCCCCTGTCTCCCGTTATGTGGCCCCTGTCTCCCGTTCTGTGGCCCCTGTCTCCCGTTCTGTGGCCCCTGTCTCAAGTTGTGTGGCCCCTGTCTCCCGTTATGTGGCCCCGTGTCCGGCTATGCCGCTCCCCCGGGACGCGCTGTGCGGCCGCCGCTCCTGATTGGCTGTTGCCAGGTAACGTGATAATGGAGCTGAGGCTGCTCTGCCGGGATGTGTGCGCTCCAGTAGCAGAACAAAAGCTGCCGGAGGCGGGATGCTGGCGGCGCCGGGACCGCTCAGAGCTGCCGTGTACCGTCACCGCCGCCCCCTCCCCGGCTTAGCTCGGCACGCTGGGTGTCAGGGAGGGAGACACGGCCGCTCCATCACCGAGCTCCGCTCCTGCCAGGGCCGGCGCCGCTCACAGGCCGCAGAACATCCATAGCAACACATTCCGCCGCACAGGAGGCGACAGATGCAGCAGAGCTGAGCGAGTGCAACCAGATCCCTGCTGACCGCAGGTAAGGGGAGAATTGTGACCTACACCGAGGGTATACATGGGAGGAGGGGTATACAGGTGTGAGGAGGGGGGGTATACAGGTGTGAGGAGGGGGGGTATACAGGTGTGAGGAGAGGTATACAGGTGTGAGGGGGGGTATGTAGGTGTGAGGAGAGGTATACAGGTGTGAGGGGGGTATACAGGTGTGAGGAGAGGTATACAGGTGTGAGGAGGGGTATACAAATGTGAGGAGGGTATACAGGTGTGAGGAGGGTATACAGGTGTGAGGGGGGGGGTATACAGGTGTGAGGGGGGTATACAGGTGTGAGGAGGGGTATACAGGTGTGAGGGGGGTATACAGGTGTGAGGAGAGGTATACAGGTGTGAGGGGGGTATACAGGTGTGAGGAGAGGTAAACAGGTGTGAGGGGGGTATACAGGTGTGAGGAGAGGTAAACAGGTGTGAGGGGGTATACAGGTGTGAGGATAGGTATACAGGTGTGAGGGGGGTATACAGGTGTGAGGAGAGGTATACAGGTGTGATGGGGTATACAGGTGTGAGGAGAGGTATACAGGTGTGAGGGGGGGGTATACAGGTGTGAGGGGGGTATACAGGTGTGAGGAGAGGTATACAGGTGTGAGGGGAGGTATACAGGTGTGAGGGGGTATACAGGTGTGAGGGGGTATACAGGTATGAGTAGAGGTATACAGGTGTGAGGGGGGGTATACAGGTGTAAGGGGGGTATACAGGTGTGAGGAGGGGTATACAGGTGTGAGGGGGGTATACAGGTGTGAGGGGTATACAGGTATGAGGAGAGGTATACAGGTGTGAGGAGGGGTATACAGGTGTGAGGGGGTATACAGGTGTGAGGAGATGTATACAGGTGTGAGGGGGGTATACAGGTGTGAGGAAAGGTATACAGGTATGAGGAGAGGTATACAGGTGTGAGGAGGGGTATACATGTGTGAGGAAGGGAATACAGGTGTGAGGAGGGGTATACAGATGTGAGGAGAGGTATACAGGTGTGAGGAGAGGTATACAGGTATGAGGAAGGGGTATACAGGTGTGAGGAGAGGTATTCAGGTGTGTGGAGAGGTATACAGGTGTGAGGAGGGGTATACAGGTGTGAGGAGAGGTATACAGGTGTGAGGAGAGGTATACAGGTGTGAGGAGGGGTATACAGGTATGAGGAAGGGAATACAGATGTGAGGAGGGGTATACAGATGTGAGGAGAGGTATATAGGTGTGAGGAGGGGTATACAGATGTGAGGAGAGGTATACAGGTGTGAGGAGGGGTATACAGGTGTGAGGAGGGGTATACAGATGTGAGGAGTGGTATACAGGTGTGAGGAGGGGTATACAGGTGTGAGGAGGGGTATACAGATGTGAGGAGAGGTATATAGGTGTGAGGAGGGGTATACAGATGTGAGGAGAGGTATACAGGTGTGAGGAGGGGTATACAGGTGTGAGGAGGGGTATACAGATGTGAGGAGTGGTATACAGGTGTGAGGAGGGGTATACAGGTGTGAGGAGTGGTACAGGTATGAGGAGAGGTATACAGGTGTGAGGGGAGATATACAGCAGGTATGAGGAGATATATACAGATATGAGGAGAGGTATACAGGTGTGAGATGGGGTATACAGGTGTAAGGAGGGGTATACAGGTGTGAGGAGAGGTATACAGGTGTGAGGAGGGGTATACAGGTGTGAGGAGGGGTATGCAGGTGTGAGGGGAGGTATACAGGTGTGAGGAGGGGTATACAGGTGTGAGGAGAGGTATACAAGTGTGAGGAGGAGTATACAGGTGTGAAGGGAGGTATACAGGTGTGAGGAGGAGTATACAGGTGTGAGGAGAGGTATACAGGTGTGAGGAGAGGTATACAGGTGTGAGGGGAGGTATACAGGTGTGAGGGGAGGTATACAGGTGTGAGGGGAGGTATACAGGTGTGAGGAGAGGTATACAGGTGTGAGGGGAGGTATACAGGTGTGAGGGGAGGTATACAGGTGTGAGGGGAGGTATACAGGTGTGAGGAGAGGTATACAGGTGTGAGGGGAGGTATACAGGTGTGAGGAGAGGTATACAGGTGTGAGGGGAGGTATACAGGTGTGAGGAGAGGTATACAGGTGTGAGGGGAGGAATACAGATATAAGAAGAGTGTGCGGGGAGTTATGTAGATTTGCATAGTTATACAGGTGTATGGGGAGTTATGAAGATAAGCAGGGAGTTATACAGGTGTACAGAGTTATAATGCTATACAGAGGTATGCAGAGAGTTATACAGGTGTACAGAGTTATAATGCTATACAGAGGTATGCAGGGAGTTATACAGGTGTACAGAGTTATAATGCTATACAGAGGTATGCAGAGAGTTATACAGGTGTACAGAGTTATAATGCTATACAGAGGTATGCAGGGAGTTATACAGGTGTACAGAGTTATAAAGCTATACAGAGATATGCAGGGAGTTATACAGGTGTACAGAGTTATAAAGCTATACAGAGATATGCAGGGAGTTATACAGGTGTACAGAGTTATAATGCTATACAGAGGTAAGCAGGGAGTTATACAGGTGTACAGAGTTATAATGCTATACAGAGATATGCAGGGAGTTATACAGGTGTACAGAGTTATAATGCTATACAGAGATATGCAGGGAGTTATACAGGTGTACAGAGTTATAATGCTATACAGAGGTATGTAGGGAGTTATACAGGTGTACAGAGTTATAAAGCTATACAGAGGTATGCAGGGAGTTATACAGGTGTACAGAGTTATAATGCTATACAGAGGTAAGCAGGGAGTTATACAGGTGTACAGAGTTATAATGCTATACAGAGGTATGCAGGGAGTTATACAGGTGTACAGAGTTATAATGCTATACAGAGGTATGCAGGGAGTTATACAGGTGTACAGAGTTATAATGCTATACAGAGGTATGTAGGGAGTTATACAGGTGTACAGAGTTATAATGCTATACAGAGGTAAGCAGGGAGTTATACAGGTGTACAGAGTTATAATGCTATACAGAGGTATGCAGGGAGTTATACAGGTGTACAGAGTTATAATGCTATACAGAGATATGCAGGGAGTTAAACAGGTGTACAGAGTTATAAAGCTATACAGAGTTATGCAGGGAGTTATACAGGTGTACAGAGTTATAAAGCTATACAGAGTTATGCAGGGAGTTATACAGGTGTACAGAGTTATAATGCTATACAGAGGTATGTAGGGAGTTATACAGGTGTACAGAGTTATAAAGCTATACAGAGGTATGCAGGGAGTTATACAGGTGTACAGAGTTATAATGCTATACAGAGGTAAGCAGGGAGTTATACAGGTGTACAGAGTTATAATGCTATACAGAGATATGCAGGGAGTTAAACAGGTGTACAGAGTTATAAAGCTATACAGAGTTATGCAGGGAGTTATACAGGTGTACAGAGTTATAATGCTATACAGAGGTATGTAGGGAGTTATACAGGCGTACAGAGTTATAATGCTATACAGAGGTATGCAGGGAGTTATACAGGCGTACAGAGTTATAATGCTATACAGAGGTATGCAGGGAGTTATACAGGTGTACAGAGTTATAAAGCTATACAGAGATATGCAGGGAGTTATACAGGTGTACAGAGTTATAATGCTATACAGAGGTATGCAGAGAGTTATACAGGTGTACAGAGTTATAATGCTATACAGAGGTATGCAGGGAGTTATACAGGTGTACAGAGTTATAAAGCTATACAGAGATATGCAGGGAGTTATACAGGTGTACAGAGTTATAATGCTATACAGAGGTATGCAGGGAGTTATACAGGTGTACAGAGTTATAAAGCTATACAGAGGTATGCAGGGAGTTATACAGGTGTACAGAGTTATAATGCTATACAGAGGTAAGCAGGGAGTTATACAGGTGTACAGAGTTATAATGCTATACAGAGGTATGCAGAGAGTTATACAGGTGTACAGAGTTATAAAGCTATACAGAGTTATGCAGGGAGTTATACAGGTGTACAGAGTTATAATGCTATACAGAGGTATGTAGGGAGTTATACAGGCGTACAGAGTTATAATGCTATACAGAGGTATGCAGGGAGTTATACAGGTGTACAGAGTTATAATGCTATACAGAGGTATGTAGGGAGTTATACAGGCGTACAGAGTTATAATGCTATACAGAGGTATGCAGGGAGTTATACAGGTGTACAGAGTTATAATGCTATACAGAGGTATGCAGGGAGTTATACAGGTGTACAGAGTTATAATGCTATACAGAGGTATGCAGAGAGTTATACAGGTGTACAGAGTTATAATGCTATACAGAGGTATGCAGGGAGTTATACAGGTGTACAGAGTTATAATGCTATACAGAGGTATGCAGGGAGTTATACAGGTGTACAGAGTTATAATGCTATACAGAGGTATGCAGAGAGTTATACAGGTGTACAGAGTTATAATGCTATACAGAGGTATGCAGGGAGTTATACAGGTGTACAGAGTTATAATGCTATACAGAGGTATGCAGGGAGTTATACAGGTGTACAGAGTTATAATGCTATACAGAGGTAAGCAGGGAGTTATACAGGTGTACAGAGTTATAATGCTATACAGAGGTAAGCAGGGAGTTATACAGGTGTACAGAGTTATAATGCTATACAGAGGTATGCAGGGAGTTATACAGGTGTACAGAGTTATAATGCTATACAGAGATATGCAGGGAGTTAAACAGGTGTACAGAGTTATAAAGCTATACAGAGTTATGCAGGGAGTTATACAGGTGTACAGAGTTATAATGCTATACAGAGGTATGCAGGGAGTTATACAGGTGTACAGAGTTATAAAGCTATACAGAGGTAAGCAGGGAGTTATACAGGTGTACAGAGTTATAATGCTATACAGAGGTATGCAGGGAGTTATACAGGTGTACAGAGTTATAATGCTATACAGAGGTATGCAGGGAGTTATACAGGTGTACAGAGTTATAATGCTATACAGAGGTATGCAGGGAGTTATACAGGTGTACAGAGTTATAATGCTATACAGAGGTATGCAGGGAGTTATACAGGTGTACAGAGTTATAATGCTATACAGAGGTATGCAGGGAGTTATACAGGTGTACAGAGTTATAAAGCTATACAGAGATATGCAGGGAGTTATACAGGTGTACAGAGTTATAAAGCTATACAGAGATATGCAGGGAGTTATACAGGTGTACAGAGTTATAAAGCTATACAGAGATATGCAGGGAGTTATACAGGTGTACAGAGTTATAAAGCTATACAGAGATATGCAGGGAGTTATACAGGTGTACAGAGTTATAATGCTATACAGAGGTAAGCAGGGAGTTATACAGGTGTACAGAGTTATAATGCTATACAGAGATATGCAGGGAGTTATACAGGTGTACAGAGTTATAATGCTATACAGAGGTATGTAGGGAGTTATACAGGTGTACAGAGTTATAAAGCTATACAGAGGTATGCAGGGAGTTATACAGGTGTACAGAGTTATAAAGCTATACAGAGATATGCAGGGAGTTATACAGGTGTACAGAGTTATAAAGCTATACAGAGATATGCAGGGAGTTATACAGGTGTACAGAGTTATAATGCTATACAGAGGTATGCAGGGAGTTATACAGGTGTACAGAGTTATAATGCTATACAGAGGTATGTAGGGAGTTATACAGGTGTACAGAGTTATAATGCTATACAGAGGTAAGCAGGGAGTTATACAGGTGTACAGAGTTATAATGCTATACAGAGATATGCAGGGAGTTATACAGGTGTACAGAGTTATAATGCTATACAGAGATATGCAGGGAGTTATACAGGTGTACAGAGTTATAATGCTATACAGAGGTATGTAGGGAGTTATACAGGTGTACAGAGTTATAAAGCTATACAGAGGTATGCAGGGAGTTATACAGGTGTACGGAGTTATAATGCTATACAGAGGTAAGCAGGGAGTTATACAGGTGTACAGAGTTATAATGCTATACAGAGGTATGCAGGGAGTTATACAGGTGTACAGAGTTCTAATGCTATACAGAGATATGCAGGGAGTTAAACAGGTGTACAGAGTTATAAAGCTATACAGAGTTATGCAGGGTGTTATACAGGTGTACAGAGTTATAATGCTATACAGAGGTATGTAGGGAGTTATACAGGCGTACAGAGTTATAATGCTATACAGAGGTATGCAGGGAGTTATACAGGCGTACAGAGTTATAATGCTATACAGAGGTATGCAGGGAGTTATACAGGTGTACAGAGTTATAAAGCTATACAGAGATATGCAGGGAGTTATACAGGTGTACAGAGTTATAATGCTATACAGAGGTATGCAGAGAGTTATACAGGTGTACAGAGTTATAATGCTATACAGAGGTATGCAGGAAGTTATACAGGTGTACAGAGTTATAAAGCTATACAGAGGTATGCAGGGAGTTATACAGGTGTACAGAGTTATAATGCTATACAGAGGTAAGCAGGGAGTTATACAGGTGTACAGAGTTATAATGCTATACAGAGGTATGCAGGGAGTTATACAGGTGTACAGAGTTATAATGCTATACAGAGATATGCAGGGAGTTAAACAGTTGTACAGAGTTATAAAGCTATACAGAGTTATACAGGTGTACAGAGTTATAATGCTATACAGAGGTATGTAGGGAGTTATACAGGTGTACAGAGTTATAAAGCTATACAGAGGTATGCAGGGAGTTATACAGGTGTACAGAGTTATAATGCTATACAGAGGTAAGCAGGGAGTTATACAGGTGTACAGAGTTATAATGCTATACAGAGGTATGCAGGGAGTTATACAGGTGTACAGAGTTATAATGCTATACAGAGATATGCAGGGAGTTAAACAGGTGTACAGAGTTATAAAGCTATACAGAGTTATGCAGGGTGTTATACAGGTGTACAGAGTTATAATGCTATACAGAGGTATGTAGGGAGTTATACAGGCGTACAGAGTTATAATGCTATACAGAGGTATGCAGGGAGTTATACAGGCGTACAGAGTTATAATGCTATACAGAGGTATGCAGGGAGTTATACAGGTGTACAGAGTTATAAAGCTATACAGAGATATGCAGGGAGTTATACAGGTGTACAGAGTTATAATGCTATACAGAGGTATGCAGAGAGTTATACAGGTGTACAGAGTTATAATGCTATACAGAGGTATGCAGGGAGTTATACAGGTGTACAGAGTTATAAAGCTATACAGAGGTATGCAGGGAGTTATACAGGTGTACAGAGTTATAATGCTATACAGAGGTAAGCAGGGAGTTATACAGGTGTACAGAGTTATAATGCTATACAGAGGTATGCAGGGAGTTATACAGGTGTACAGAGTTATAATGCTATACAGAGATATGCAGGGAGTTAAACAGTTGTACAGAGTTATAAAGCTATACAGAGTTATGCAGGGAGTTATACAGGTGTACAGAGTTATAATGCTATACAGAGGTATGTAGGGAGTTATACAGGCGTACAGAGTTATAATGCTATACAGAGGTATGCAGGGAGTTATACAGGCGTACAGAGTTATAATGCTATACAGAGGTATGCAGGGAGTTATACAGGTGTACAGAGTTATAAAGCTATACAGAGATATGCAGGGAGTTATACAGGTGTACAGAGTTATAATGCTATACAGAGGTATGCAGAGAGTTATACAGGTGTACAGAGTTATAATGCTATACAGAGGTATGCAGGGAGTTATACAGGTGTACAGAGTTATAAAGCTATACAGAGGTATGCAGGGAGTTATACAGGTGTACAGAGTTATAATGCTATACAGAGGTATGCAGGGAGTTATACAGGTGTACAGAGTTATAAAGCTATACAGAGATATGCAGGGAGTTATACAGGTGTACAGAGTTATAATGCTATACAGAGGTATGTAGGGAGTTATACAGGTGTACAGAGTTATAATGCTATACAGAGGTATGCAGGGAGTTATACAGGTGTACAGAGTTATAATGCTATACAGAGGTATGCAGAGAGTTACAGGTGTACAGAGTTATAATGCTATACAGAGGTATGCAGAGAGTTATACAAGCGTACAGAGTTATAATGCTATACAGAGGTATGCAGGGAGTTATACAGGTGTACAGAGTTATAAAGCTATACAGAGGTATGCAGGGAGTTATACAGGTGTACAGAGTTATAATGCTATACAGAGGTCTGCAGAGAGTTATACAGGTGTACAGAGTTATAAAGCTATACAGAGGTATGCAGGGAGTTATACAGGTGTACAGAGTTATAATGCTATACAGAGGTATGCAGGGAGTTATACAGGTGTACAGAGTTATAATGCTATACAAAGGTATGCAGGTGTGCAGAGTTATATAGGTGTACAGAGAGGTATACAGATGTGAAGAAAGGTATACAGGTGTGCAGTGTATAACAGGTGTACAGGAGGTTATTCCTGTATATAGCATTATACATAATGATTGTGCTATGTGGGGTATATATTATGTGTAATCACAGATCAGGTCCTCCTCTGTATGCAGCAGGTAAGATCCTCCAGACCCTCTGTCCTCTGCTAGACCCCTCTAATCCACACTGTCCTACCCATTACCCAAAACTGCTTTGTTTCCCTCTCTAGACCCCTCTGTCCCAACCTCTGGACCCCTCTGTCCGACCCTCTGGACCCCTCTGTCCTCTTCTAGACCCCTCTGTCCCACCCTCTGGACCCCTCTGTCCCACCCTCTGGACCCCTCTGTCCTCTTCTAGACCCCTCTGTCCCACCCTCTGGACCCCTCTGTCCCACCCTATGGACCCCACTGGACCCCTCTGTCCCACCTTATGGACCCCTCTGTCCCACCCTATGGACCCCTCTGTCCCATCCTCTGGACCCCTCTGTCCTCTTCTAGACCCCTCTGTCCCACCCTCTGTACCCCTCTGTCCCACCCTCTGGACCCCTCTGTCCCACCCTCTGGACCCCTCTGTCCCACCCTCTGCACCCTTCTGTCCCACCCTCTGGACCCTTCTGTCCCACCGTCTGGACCCCTCTGTCCTCTTCTAGACCCCTCTGTCCCACCCTCTGGACCCCTCTGTCCCAACCTATGGACCCCTCTGGACCCCTCTGTCCCACCCTCTGGACCCCTCTGTCCCACCCTATGGACCCCTCTGTCCCACCCTCTGGACCCCTCTGTCCCACTCTCTGGATCCCTCTGTCCCACCCTATGGACCCCTCTGGACCCCTCTGTCCCACCCTCTGGACCCCTCTGTCCCACCCTCTGGACCCCTCTGTCCTCTTCTAGACCCCTCTGTCCCACCCTCTGGACCCCTCTGTCCCACCCTCTGGACCCCTCTGTCCCACCCTCTGGACCCCTCTGTCCTCTTCTAGACCCCTCTGTCCCACCCTCTGGACCCCTCTGTCCCACCCTCTGGACCCCTCTGTCCCACCCTCTGGACCCCTCTGTCCTCTTCTAGACCCCTCTGTCCCACCCTCTGGACCCCTCTGTCCCACCCTCTGGACCCCTCTGTCCCACCCTCTGGACCCCTCTGTCCTCTTCTGGACCCCTCTGTCCTCTTCTAGACCCCTCTGTCCCACCCTCTGGACCCCTCTGTCCTCTTCTAGACCCCTCTGTCCCACCCTCTGGACCCCTCTGTCTCACCCTCTGGACCCCACTGTCCCACCCTCTGGACCCCTCTGTCCCACCCTCTGGACCCCTCTGTCCTCTTCTAGACCCCTCTGTCCCACCCTCTGGACCCCTCTGTCCCACCCTCTGGACCCCTCTGTCCCACCCTCTGGACCCCTCTGTCCTCTTCTGGACCCCTCTGTCCTCTTCTAGACCCCTCTGTCCCACCCTCTGGACCCCTCTGTCCTCTTCTAGACCCCTCTGTCCCACCCTCTGGACCCCTCTGTCTCACCCTCTGGACCCCACTGTCCCACCCTCTGGACCCCTCTGTCCACCCCCCAGACGGCCATGTCTCCTCCTGAAGACTTTTCTGCTCCATGGAGATCCCTCTGTCTCCTTCTTCTCCCAAATCCCTCTTTCCCTTTGAGACCACTATGTCCTCCCCCAGACTCTTCTGCGCCTTTTCTAGACCACATAAACCCTTTGCCCCCCTTTTTAAACCTTCAGGGGGGCATTTATCATTATATATACACCGTTTTCACTGTCTATATTGCGTAAAAAATTTTGCGCAATTAATTTTTGTTTTTATTTTATTTTTGCGTACTTTTTGATAGAAGTTTTACTGTGGGATTCTATGTGACTCTGTACGGTAGAGCTGATTATGCAGTGTACATCGATTTATCAACTGCGTCTTTAATGTTTACATTCGTTTTGCGCAAGTCCCGATGAAATTGCGCAAATATACACCATCTAGGGGGACACGTAACAAGCTGATGGAATCTGTTCAGCAATATGTAATACAGATTTAGAACTGCCTCCAATTATTTAAAGGGGTACTCCGCTGGAACAAACTGATCGGAACGCTGGAGCGCCAGGAGCTTGTGATGTCATAGCCCCGCCCCCTCAATGCAAGTCTAATGGAGGGGGCGTGACAGCCGTCACGCCCCCTCCCATAGACTTGCATTGAGGGGGTGGGGTGTGATGTTATGAGGGGGTGGGGCTATGACATCACGAGCTCCCGGCGCCAACTCCAGCGTTCGGAACAGTTTGTTCCAAACGCTGAGCAGCGGAGTACCCCTTTAATCTTTTTGCCATAGACTGACTATTACACTACAACCTCTGAAGGGAATTCACCATCATTAGGGTCACGGCCTTAACACTTTATTAACCTGGGTAGGAAAGTAATAGGAAAAAAGAAAAATAGACTAGAAACATGTTAAAAATGTCATCATAAGGCAACTTGGAGATATAAGAAGGCCCTAACCTGGGAGGAGAGGAGGGAAGTCAGAATTCGGAGGCCCTGCAGCTCTGTGAAGTGTGCGGTAGAGAAGGAGGGCACGGTAGAGCCATGGGGGGGGGAGCGTTTTTATATTTGCGCAACGTTTATCAAAGCACGTGCGCATTTGTAGTAAATTTTGCACAAGAGTGTAAATTAGACAGCAGTGTAAAGGGGTAGATCTGTGTCTACAATAGACACCTAATGATAAATGTCCCCCTCAGTGTTTTTTATCCGACATCCACTTCCTCCTGTCTACCCCCAGACCACTCTTCCCTCATCCTGACTCCTTTCCTTCCAGAGTCATCCTCTGTCCCCTTCAGATCCCCTTTTCCTCCTAAAACCCCTCTCTCCTCTCCAGGCTCCTCTGTCCTCTCTGAACCCCCTTTTCCTTCTCCAGGCTCCTCTGTCTCCTCCTCTAGACTTCTCTGTCCTCCTTCAGACTCCTCTGCCCTCCTCCTCCAGACTTCTCTGTCCTCTTCAGACCCCTCTGTCCTCCTCTAGACTTCTCTGTCCTCTTCAGACCGCTCTGTCCTCCTCCAGACTTCTCTGTCCCCTCTGAACCCCCTTTTCCTTCTCCGGGCTCCTCTGTCTCCTCCTCTAGACTTCTCTGTCCTCCTTCAGACTCCTCTGCCCTCCTCCTCCTGACTTCTCTGTCCTCTTCAGACCCCTCTGTCCTCCTCCAGACTTCTCTGTCCTCTTCAGACCCCTCTTTCCTCCTCTAGACTTCTCTGTCCTCTTCAGACCGCCCTATCTCCTTTACAGACCCCTCTATCCTCTTCAGACCCCTCTGTCCTCCTCTAGACTTCTCTGTCCTCTTCAGACCCCTCTATCCTCTTCAGACCCCTCTGTCCTCGTCAGACCCCTCTGTCCTCTTCAGACCCCTCTGTCCTCCTCCAGACTTCTCTGTCCTCCTCCAGACTTCTCTGTCCTCCTCCAGACCCCTCTGTCCTCCTCCAGACTTCTCTGTCCTCCTCCAGACTTCTCTGTCCTCCTCCAGACTTTTCTGTCCTCTTCAGACCCCTCTGTCCTCCTCTAGACTCCTCTGTCCTCTTCAGACCCCTCTGTCCTCCTCCAGACCCCTCTGTCCTCATCCAGACTTCTCTGTCCTCTTCAGACCCCTCTGTCCTCTTCAGACCCCTCTGTCCTCTTGAGGCCTTACTGTCCTCCTCCAGGCCTCTATGCCCCCTCCAGATTCCTCTGTCCTCCTCCAGACCCATATGCCCCCTCCAGATCCCCCTGTCCTCCTCCAGACTCCTATGTCCTCCTCCAGACTCCTATGTCCTCCGCCAGACTCCTCTGTCCTCCCCCAGACTCCTCTGTCTTCCTCCAGACTCCTCTGTCTTCCTCCAGACTCCTCTGTCCTCCTCCTCCAGACTCCTCTGTCCTCCTCCAGACCCCTCTGCCCTCCTCCTCCAGACTTCTCTGTCCTCTTCAGACCGCTCTGTCCTCCTCCAGACTTCTCTGTCCTCCTCCAGACTTCTCTGTCCTCTTCAGACCCCTCTGTCCTCCTCTAGACTTCTCTGTCCTCTTCAGACTGCTCTGTCCTCCTCCAGACTTCTCTGTCCTACTCCAGACTTCTCTGTCCTACTCCAGACTTCTCTGTCCTCCTCCAGACCCCTCTGTCCTCCTCCAGACCCCTCTGTCCTCCTCCAGACCCCTCTGTCCTCTTGAGGCCTTTCTGTCCTCCTCCAGGCCCCTATGCCCCCTCCAGACTCCTCTGTCCTCCTACAGACCCATATGCCCCCTCCAGACTCCTCTGTCTTCCTCCAGACCCCTATATGCCCCCTCCAGATCCCTCTGTCCTCATCCAGACTCCTATGTCCTCCCCCAGACTCCTCTGTCCTCCCCCAGACTCCTCTGTCTTCCTCCAGACTCCTCTGTCCTCCTCCAGACTCCTGTCCCCTCCAGACTCCACTGTCCCCTCCAGACTCCACTGTCCTCCTCCAGACCCCTCTGCCCTCCTCCTCCAGACTTCTCTGTCCTCTTCAGACCCCTCTGTCCTCCTCCAGACCACTCTGTCTTCCTCCAGACCCCTCTGTCTTCCTCCAGACTCCTCTGTCCTCCCCCAGACTCCTCTGTCCTTTCTGGACCCCTCTGTCCTCCCCCAGACTCCTCTGTCCTCCCCCAGACTCCTCTGTCCTCCCCCAGACTCCTTTGTCTTCCTCCAGACCCCTCTGTCTTCCTCCAGACCCCTCTGTCCTCCTCCAGACCCCTCTGTCCTCCTCCAGACTCCTCTGTCCTTTCTGGACCCCTCTGTCCCCCATTACTTCCAGCTTCCTCTGTTATATCATGAAATCATCATCAATCTACTCCATAGACTGTGTGACCTCACTGCCCGCCCATGTGACCTCACCATCCAATCACCAATTAGCCTACTCCATAGACTGTGTGACCTCACTGCCCGCCCATGTGACCTCACATCCAATCACCAATTAGCCTGCTCCATAGACTGTGTGACCTCACTGCCCGCCCATGTGACCTCACCATCCAATCACCAATTAGCCTGCTCCATAGACTGTGTGACCTCACTGCCCGCCCATGTGACCTCACCATCCAATCACCAATTAGCCTGCTCCATAGACTGTGTGACCTCACTGCCCGCCCATGTGACCTCACATCCAATCACCAATTAGCCTGCTCCATAGACTGTGTGACCTCACTGCCCGCCCATGTGACATCACCATCCAGTCACCAATTAGCCTACTCCATAGACTGTGTGACCTCACTGCCCGCCCATGTGACCTCACATCCAATCACCAATTAGCCTACTCCATAGACTGTGTGACCTCACTGCCCGCCCATGTGACATCACCATCCAATCACATATTAGCCTACTCCATAGACTGTGTGACCTCACTGCCCGCCCATGTGACCTCACCATCCAATCACCAATTAGCCTGCTCCATAGACTGTGTGACCTCACTGCCCGCCCATGTGACCTCACATCCAATCACCAATTAGCCTGCTCCACAGACTGTGTGACCTCACTGCCCGCCCATGTGACATCACCATCCAGTCACCAATTAGCCTACTCCATAGACTGTGTGACCTCACTGCCCGCCCATGTGACCTCACATCCAATCACCAATTAGCCTACTCCATAGACTGTGTGACCTCACTGCCCGCCCATGTGACATCACCATCCAATCACAAATTAGCCTACTCCATAGACTGTGTGACCTCATTATCCTTATCTGGCATCATCAGCCAATCACAGACTGGCCTGCTTCCTCTCAGGATGGTAATGGCTGCCTCTTCCCTCAATTAAGAGAATCATCATTAACTCTTTCCTGATGGAACACGTCTGTCCTTGTGACTTTAGTAAGGTGCAGTAACCATTTTGTGCTGGAGAGGGCACTGTGCCTGAGTCTGCTCAGGAGTAATGAGGGGCAGACGCTGCAGGAAACCTTCTTGTTATTGTATCTTGGCCAGAAGGTGGCGGATCGGTGCCCCCTCCCCCAGAGCAGGAAACATGAGGGCAGCAGGAGGGGCCCCGGCCAGTGCTGGATACAGAGAGGTACAAGGCTCAACCTGGCCGACATAGGATGCTCTCTGCTGACATGGGGCCCCTGCAGCCTCTTCATGGGTACGTCACCTTTCATCTTATCATAATGTGTATATACAGGCCGCTGTGATGTCACCGGGCTCTTATCATATTCCCAAGAGGACCTCAGAGCTGACACTCTACAGGAGAGAGAGACCTCACTGATCATAAGAGCTTACACTCTACAGGAGAGAGGACCCTGTACATAAGAGCTTACAATCTACAGGAGAGAGGACCCTGTACATAAGAGATTACACTCTACAGGAGAGAGGACCCTGTACATAAGAGATTACACTCTACAGGAGAGAGGACCCTGTACATAAGAGATTACACTCTACAGGAGAGAGGACCCTGTACATAAGAGATTACACTCTACAGGAGAGAGAGACCTCACCTCAGCCCCCCATGTGCAGGTGATATCACAGCCCCCCCTGTGTACGTGACATCACAGCCCCCCCTGTGTACGTGACATCACAGCCCCCCATGTGTAGGTGACATCACAGCCCCCCATGTGTAGGTGACATCACAGCCCCCCATGTGTAGGTGACATTACAGCCCCCCATGTGTAGGTGACATTACAGCCCCCCATGTGTAGGTGACATTACAGCCCCCCATGTGTAGGTGACATTACAGCCCCCCATGTGTAGGTGACATCACAGCCCCCCATGTGTAGGTGACATCACAGCCCCCCATGTGTAGGTGACATCACAGCCCCCCATGTGTAGGTGACATCACAGCCCCCCATGTGTAGGTGACATCACAGCCCCCCATGTGTAGGTGACATCACAGCCCCCCATGTGTACGTGACATCACAGCCCCCCATGTGTAGGTGACATCACAGCCCCCCATGTGTACGTGACATCACAGCCCCCCATGTGTAGGTGACATCACAGCCCCCCATGTTTAGGTGACATCACAGCCCCCCATGTGTACATGACATCACAGCTTTCCATGTGTAGGTGGCATCACAGCCCCCTATGTGTACGTGACATCACAGCCCCCCATGTGTAGGTGACATCACAGCCCCCCATGAGTAGGTGACATCACAGACCCCTATGAGTAGGTGACATCACAGCCCCCCATGTGTAGGTGACATCACAGCCCCCCCATGTGTAGGTGACATCACAGACCCCCCATGTTTAGGTGACATCACAGCCCCCCCCCCCATGTGTAGGTGACATCACAGCCCCCCATGTTTAGGTGACATCACAGCCCCCTATGAGTAGGTGACATCACAGCCCCCTATGTGTAGGTGACATCACAGCCCCCCATGTGTAGGTGACATCACAGCCCCCCATGAGTAGGTGACATCACAGCTTTCCACGTGTAGGTGACATCACAGCTTTCCATGTGTAGGTGACATCACAGCCCCCCATGTGTAGGTGACATCACAGCCCCCCATGTGTAGGTGACATCACAGCTTTCCATGTGTAGGTGACATCACAGCTTTCCATGTGTAGGTGACATCACAGCTCCATGTGTAGGTGACATCACAGCTCCATGTGTAGGTGACATCACAGCCCCCCCCCCCCATGTGTAGGTGACATCACAGCTTTCCATGTGTAGGTGACATCACAGCCCCCCATGTGTAGGTGACATCACAGCCCCCATGTGTAGGTGACATCACAGCCCCCATGTGTAGGTGGTGTCACAGCCCCCCATGTTTAGGTGACGTCACAGCCCCCTATGAGTAGATGACATCACAGCCCCCATGTTTAGGTGACATCACAGCCCCCTATGAGTAGATGACTTCACAGACCCCTATGAGTAGGTGACATCACAGCCCCCTATGAATAGGTGACATCACAGACCCCTATGAGTATGTGACATCACAGACCTCTATGAGTAGGTGACATCACAGCCCCCCATGTGTAGGAGACATCACAGCCCCCCCATGTTTAGGTGACATCACAGCCCCCCCATGTTTATGTGACATCACAGCCCCCCCATGTGTAGGTGACATCACAGCCCCCCCATGTGTATGTGACATCACAGCCCCTATGAGTAGGTGACATCACAGCCCCCTATGAGTAGGTGACATCACAGCCCCCTATGAGTAGGTGACATCACAGCTCCCCATGTGTAGGTGACATCACAGCCCCCCATGAGTAGGTGACATCACAGCCCCCCATGAGTAGGTAACATCACAGCCCCCCCATGTGTAGGTGACATCACAGCCCCCCCATGTGTAGGTGACATCACAGCCCCCCATGTGTAGGTGACATCACAGCCCCCCATGTGTTGGTGACATCACAGCTTTCCATGTGTAGGTGACATCACAGCTTTCCATGTGTAGGTGACATCTCAGCCCCCCATGTTTAGGTGACATCACAGCCCCCATGTGTAAGTCACATCACAGCTTTCCATGTGTAGGTGACATCACAGCCCCCCATGGGTAGGTGACATCACAGCCCCCCATGTGTAGGTGACATCACAGCCCCCCATGTGTAGGTGACATCACAGCCCCCCATGTGTATGTGACATCACAGCCCCCCATGTGTAAGTCACATCACAGCTTTCCATGTGTAGGTGACATCACAGCCCCCCATGTGTAGGTAACATCACAGCCCCCCATGTGTAGGTGACCTCACAGCCCCCTATGAGTAGGTGACATCACAGCCCCCTATCTTTAGATTACATCACAGCCCCCCCCCATTTGTGGGTGAAATCACAGCTTCCCATGTGTATGTGACATCACAGCCCCCCCCCCATGTGCAGGTGACATCACAGCCCCCCATGTTTAGATGACATCACAGCCTCCCATGTTTAGATGACATCACAGCCCCCATGTGTAGGTGACATCTCAGCCCCCCATGTGTAGGTGACATCACAGCTTTCCATGTGTAGGTGACATCACAGCTTTCCATGTGTAGGTGACATCACAGCCCCCCATGTGTAGGTGACATCACAGCCCCCTATGAGTAGGTGACATCACAGCCCCCTATCTTTAGATGACATCACAGCCCCCCCCCCCATGTGTGGGTGAAATCACAGCTTCCCATGTGTAGGTGACATCACAGCCCCCCCCCCCCATGTGCAGGTGACATCACAGCTCCATGTATAGGTGACATCACAGCCCCCCCCATGTGTAGGTGACATCACAGCCCCATGTGTAGGTGACATCACAGCTTTCCATGTGTAGGTGACATCACAGCCCCCCATGTTTAGGTGACATCACAGCCCCCTATGAGTAGATGACATCACAGCCCCCCATGTTTAGGTGACATCACAGCCCCCCATGTGTATGTGACATCACAGCCCCCATGTGTAAGTCACATCACAGCTTTCCATGTGTAGGTGACATCACAGCCCCCCATGGGTAGCTGACATCACAGCCCCCCATGTGTAGGTGACATCACAGCCCCCCATGTGTAGGTGACATCACAGCCCCCCATGTGTAGGTGACATCACAGCCCCCCATGTGTAGGTGACATCACAGCCCCCCATGTGTAGGTGACATCACAGCCCCCCATGTGTAGGTGACATCACAGCCCCCCATGTGTAGGTGACATCACAGCCCCCCATGTGTAGGTGACATCACAGCCCCCCATGTGTAGGTGACATCACAGCCCCCCATGTGTAGGTGACATCACAGCCCCCCCCCCATGTGCAGGTGACATCAAAGCTCCATGTGTTGGTGACATCACAGCCCCCCCCATGTGTAGGTGACATCACAGCCCCCATGTGTAGGTGACATCACAGCCCCCCATGTTTAGATGACATCACAGCCCCCCATGTGTAAGTGACATCACAGCCCCCTATGAGTAGGTGACATCACAGCCCCTTATGAGTAGGTGACATCACAGCCCCCTATCTTTAGATGACATCACAACCCCCCCCCCCATGTGTGGGTGAAATCACAGCTTCCCATGTGTAAGTGACATCACAGCCCCCCCCCCCCCCATATGTAGGTGACATCACAGCTCCATGTGTTGGTGACATCACAGCCCCCCATGTTTAGATGACATCACAGCCTCCCATGTTTAGATGACATCACAGCCCCCCATGTGTAGGTGACATCACAGCCCCCCCCCCATGTGTAGGTGACATCACAGCTCCCCATGTGTAGGCGACATCCCTCCTGACTAGGGGCACATCACCTGGAGGCATATGGTGCAGCTCCGCACCCACAGACATCCTGGCTATGGACATAAGATTCATCTCCTGCATCAGTCTGCACTGTGCTCTGCCCCTGGAGCGCCCTCTAGTGGTAATAGTCAGACATACTACTGGACCCTGTGACTCTGCACAGATACACTCTCCTCCAATAGAGCTCTAGCGCAGCGATCCCCAACCCGTGGCTCACCAGCTGCTGCAAAACTACAACTCCCAGCATGCCCTGACAAACTGCTGCAAAACTACAACTCCCAGCATGCCCTGACAAACTGCTGCAAAACTGCAATGTTCTAAACTCGTTCAAAATACTTTTACACTCTTTTCTGCAGCTGTCAGGCATGCTGGGAGTTGTAGTTGGAGAGATCTTTGTATGGATTGTGCAGTGACATTTGTGGGGGTCCTCCGATCCTATGTCTCCCTCCAGCTCTTCTAATGATTGTGTCTCCGCAGTTGACGTTGCTGTAGCCGCTGGTTTTACTCTTCTACCGCCAGGATGGAGAATGAGACCCCAAGTTCCACCAGCAGCCGCCCGGCCAACCCCTCGGGAGCAGCGTCCAGCGGGATCCCAGACCGGCAGACAGTTCAGGTACCGGCGATACGTTCTGAAGACTGTAAGACCTTCATCCTACCATGTGGTCACTGCAGGCCTCCGTCTATTGGGGGATACATGGTATCAGTATCCACATAGACACCCGGATACCCCCAACTCATCACAGGCATTAGGGCGGCACCATATATCGCAATTGCGATGCGGTTTTTGCAAATTGCGATATTTTGATATGGACCCTTGGGAAAATTAATGATTACCTGTGGCAGCGGTCCGGCACCATATCACACATGCAGGGTATGGGGCTGGGCTGCTGCCAAAATTCAAATGCTAAGTCAGTGTTTCCTAACCAGAGTGCCTCCAGCTGTTGCAAAACTACAACTCCCAGCATGCCCGGACAGCCAACGGCTGTCCGGGCATGCTGGGAGTTGTAGTTTTGCAACAGCTGGAGGTGCGCCGGTTGGGAAATACTGCCCTATACAATGAAAGATGCTGTCCAGGCATGCTGGGAGTTGTAGTTTAGCATCAGCTGAAGGCACACTAGTTGGGAAATACTGCCCTATACAATGAAAGATGCTGTCCAGGCATGCTGGGAGTTGTAGTTTAGCATCAGCTGAAGGCACACTAGTTGGGAAATACTGCCCTATACAATGAAAGATGCTGTCCAGGCATGCTGGGAGTTGGAGTTTTGCAAAAGCTGGAGGCGCACTAGTTGGGAAATACTGCCCTATATAATGCTGTCCAGGCATGCTGGGAGTTGTAGTTTAGCAACAGCTGGAGGCGTGCTGTTGGGAAATACTGCCCTATATAATGAAAGATGCTGTCCAGGCATGCTGGGAGTTGTAGTTTAGCAACAGCTGGAGGCATGCTGGTTGGGTAATACTGCCCTATACAATGAAAGATGCTGTCCAAGTATGCTGGGAGTTGTAGTTTTGCAACAGCTGGAGGGGAAATACTGCCCTATACAATGAAAGATGCTGTCCAGGCATGCTGGGAGTTGTAGTTTAGCAACAGCTGAAGGCACACTAGTTGGGAAATACTGCCCTATACAATGAAAGATGCTGTCCAGGCATGCTGGGAGTTGGAGTTTAGCAACAGCTGGAGGCGCACTAGTTGGGAAATACTGCTCTATACAATGAAAGATGCTGTCCAGGCATGCTGGGAGTTGTAGTTTAACAACAGCTGGAGGCGCACTAGTTGGGAAATACTGCCCTATATAATGAAAGGTGTTGTCCAGGCATGCTGGGAGTTGTAGTTTTGCAACAGCTGGAGGAACCCTGGTTGGGAAACACTGACTTAGCGTTTCCATGTTCTCATTGTCCCAGCCTCAATCCTTTCGTACATGATATGGTTGCAGGCCGCCGCAGGTAATCGCTAATTTTCCTAGGGGACCATATCCACATCGCAATTTTCAAGAATCGTGATGCAATATGTGATTGCGACATTTCAGCGTCATAGAATATTACATTGTATGGCGTCCACCTATACCGACTGTGCAGGCGGCGTCCAGGAGCCTATTAATAATGCAGCATTGTATCATGTGACACTGACGGCCATGCTGGGGCCCGGAGCTCACAGTCCTGTTGTACTGGGGTCAGTGTAAGCACATGGGTCTGGGGTCTCCACCCTCCTCCTCTCTGCTCTTTGTATGGTCTGTAGGCAAAATGCCAGAAGGGGGCAGGAGGTTAGAGGGGCTTCATACACAACTCCTCCCGGGGGAGGCAACACACACACTGGAGGCAACACACACTGGAGGCAACACACACACTGGAGGCAACACACACACACTGAAGGCAACACACACTGAAGGCAACACACACACTGGAGGCAACACACACACTGAAGGAAACACACACACTGGAGGCAACACACACACTGGAGGCAACACACACACTGGAGACAACACACACCGGAGGCAACACACACACACTGAAGGCAACACACACACACTGGAGGCAACACACACACACTGGAGGCAACACACACACACTGAAGGCAACACACACACTGAAGGCAACACACACACTGGAGGCAACACACACACTGAAGGCAACACACACACTGAAGGCAACACACACTGGAGGCAACACACACACTGAAGGCAACACACACTGAAGGCAACACACACACTGGAGGCAACACACACACACTGAAGGCAACACACACACACTGAAGGCAACACACACACTGGAGGCAACACACACACTGAAGGCAACACACACACACCGAAGGCAACACACACACACACCGAAGGCAACACACACACACACACTGAAGGCAACACACACTGAAGGCAACACACACTGGAGACAACACACACACTGGAGACAACACACACTGGAGACAACACACACTGGAGGCAACACACACACACTGGAGGCAACACACACACACCAGAGGCAACACACACACACAAGGCAACACACACACACTGAAGGCAACACACACACTGAAGGCAACACACACACTGAAGGCAACACACACACTGAAGGCAACACACACACTGAAGGCAACACACACACACTGAAGGCAACACACACACTGAAGGCAACACACACCGAAGGCAACACACACCGAAGGCAACACACACCGAAGGCAACACACACCGAAGGCAACACACACCGAAGGCAACACACACCGAAGGCAACACACACACTGAAGGCAACACACACCGAAGGCAACACACACCGAAGGCAACACACACCGAAGGCAACACACACCGAAGGCAACACACACCGAAGGCAACACACACCGAAGGCAACACACACCGGGGACAACACACACCGGGGACAACACACACCGAAGACAACACACACCGAAGACAACACACACCGAACACAATACACACTGAAGGCAACACACACTGAAGACAATACAATACACACTGAAGACAACACACACACTGAAGACAACACACACACTGAAGACAACGCACACTGAAGACAACACACACACTGAAGACAACACACACACTGAAGACAACACACACTGAAGACAACACACACTGAAGACAACACACACACTGAAGACAACACACACACTGAAGACAACACACACTGAAGACAACACACACTGAAGACAACACACACACTGAAGACAACACACACTGAAGACAACACACACTGAAGACAACACACACTGAAGACAACACACACACTGAAGACAACACACACACTGAAGGCAACACACACACTGAAGACAACACAATACACACTGAACACAACACACACTGAACACAACACACACTGATCCCGGACAGAGGCATTGCTGATATCGAACTGATCTCTGGCAGAAGAACCATCACCGCACACGGGATACAGCGCACACTAGATGAAACCTCTCTAAAACCTGATTACTCGTAAGTATTCCTGTCCTACCAATACCTGTCTACACTGTAATGTGACTGCCGAGTACCTGTCTACACTGTAATGTGACTGCCGAGTACCTGTCTACACTGTAATGTGACTGCCGAGTACCTGTCTACACTGTAATGTGACTGCCGAGTACCTGTCTACACTGTAATGTGACTGCTCAGTACCTGTCTACACTGTAATGTGACTGCTCAGTACCTGTCTACACTGTAATGTGACTGCCGAGTACCTGTCTACACTGTAATGTGACTGCCGAGTACCTGTCTACACTGTAATGTGACTGCTCAGTACCTGTCTACACTGTAATGTGACTGCCGAGTACCTGTCTACACTGTAATGTGACTGCCGAGTACCTGTCTACACTGTAATGTGACTGCCGAGTACCTGTCTACACTGTAATGTGACTGCCGAGTACCTGTCTACACTGTAATGTGACTGCCCAGTACCTGTCTACACTGTAATGTGACTGCTCAGTACCTGTCTACACTGTATTGTGACTGCCGAGTACCTGTCTACACTGTATTGTGACTGCCGAGTACCTGTCTACACTGTAATGTGACTGCTCAGTACCTGTCTACACTGTAATGTGACTGCTCAGTACCTGTCTACACTGTAATGTGACTGCCGAGTACCTGTCTACACTGTATTGTGACTGCCGAGTACCTGTCTACACTGTAATGTGACTGCTCAGTACCTGTCTACACTGTAATGTGACTGCCGAGTACCTGTCTACACTGTATTGTGACTGCCGAGTACCTGTCTACACTGTAATGTGACTGCTCAGTACCTGTCTACACTGTAATGTGACTGCTCAGTACCTGTCTACACTGTAATGTGACTGCTCAGTACCTGTCTACACTGTAATGTGACTGCCGAGTACCTGTCTACACTGTAATGTGACTGCCGAGTACCTGTCTACACTGTAATGTGACTGCCGAGTACCTGTCTACACAATGATGTCATGTTACCGCCCAGTACCGGTTTGTACTTTTATGTGATTTTAGTGCCAAGTACCTGACTGCACTGTCATAGGACTGCCCTGTACCTGCCTGCATAGTGATGTCATGTGACCAGCCACTACCTTCCTGCACTATTATGTAGTCATGTGACTGCCCTGTACTTTCCTGCACTGTTACAGTCATGGCCGTAAATGTTGGCACCCCTGAAATGTTTCAGGAAAATGAAGTATTCCTCACAGGAAAGGATTGCAGTAACACAGGTTTTGCTATACACATGTTTATTCCCTTTGTGTGTATTGGAACTAAACCAAAAAAGGAGGAAAAAAGCAAATGTGTCACCAAACTCCAAAAATGGGCTGGACACAATTATTGGCACTGTTAACCTAATATTTGGTTGCACACCCTTTGGAAAAAAATAAGTGAAATCAGTGTCTTCCTATAACCATCAATAAGCTTCTTACACCTCTCAGCCGGAATGTTGGACCACTCTTCCTATAACCATCAATAAGCTTCTTACACCTCTCAGCCGGAATGTTGGACCACTCTTCCTATAACCATCAATAAGCTTCTTACACCTCTCAGCCGGAATGTTGGACCACTCTTCCTACAACCATCAATAAGCTTCTTACACCTCTCAGCCGTAATGTTGGACCACTCTTCCTTTACAAACTGCTCCCGGTCTCTTATTGGACGGCGCCTTTTCCCAACAGTAATTATAAGATCTCTCCACAGGTGATCAATGGGATTTAGATCTGGACTCATTGCTGACACTTCAGAACTCTCCAGCGCTTTGTTGTCATCCATTTCTGGGGCTTTTTGACGTATGTTTGGGGTCATTGTCCTGCTGGAAGACCCAAGATCTCGGACACAAACCCAGCTTTCTGACACTGGGCTGTACAGTGCGGCCCAAAATCTATTGGTAATCCTCAGATTTCATGATGTCTTGTACACATTCAAGGCCCCCAGTGCCAGAGGCAGCAAAACAACCCAAAACATCACTGACCTCCCCCATATGTCACTGTAGGTACTGTGCTCTTTTCTTTGTAGGCCTCATTCTGTGGGGGCCTCCTGGGTCTCCTCCATAGTGGGGTCCTCCTGGGTCTCCTCCATAGTGCGGTCCTCCTGGGTCTCCTCCATAGTGCGGTCCTCCTGGGTCTCTTCCATAGTTCGGTCTTCCTGGGTCTCCTCCATAGTGGGGTCCTCCTGGGTCTCCTCCATAGTTCGGTCTTCCTGGGTCTCCTCCATAGTGGGGTGCTCCTGGGTCTCCTCCATAGTGGGGTCCTCCTGGGTCTCCTCCAGAGCGTTTCATTTCATTTAAATGTGGACGGATAGTTCGCGCTGACACTGATGCTCTCTGAGCCTGCAGGACAGCTTGAATATCTTTGGAACTTGTTTGGGGCTGCTTATCCACCATCCGGACTATCCTGCATTGACACCTTTTCATAAATTTTTCTCTTCCGTCCACGCCCAGGGAGATTATCTACAGTGCCATGGGTTGTAAACTTCTTAATAATGTTTCGCACTGTGGACAATGACAAATCTAGATCTCTGGAGATGGACTTGTAACCCTGAGATTGTTGATATTTTTCCACCATTTTGGTTCCCAAGTCCTCAGACAGTTCTCTTCTCCTCTTTCTGTTGTCCATGCTTAGTGTGGCACACAGACACACAATGCAAAGACTAAATGAACTTCTCTCCTTTTTATCTGCTTTCAGGTGTGATTTTTATATTGCTCACATATGTTACTTGCCCCAGGTGAGTATAAAGGAACATCACATGCTTGAAACAATCTGATTTATCCACAATTATGAAAGGGGCCAATAATTGTGTCCGGACCATTTTTGGAGTTTGGTGACATTATGTCCAATTTGCTTTTTTTCCTCCTTTTTTGGTTTAGTTCCAATACACACAAAGGGAATAAACATGTGTATAGCAAAACCTGTGTTACTGCAATATATATATACAGAGGAGAGGAGATCTATATATATATACAGAGGAGAGGAGATCTATATATATATATATACACAGAGGAGAGGAGATCTATATATATACAGAGGAGAGGAGATCTATATATATATATATATATATATATATATATATATATACAGAGGAGAGGAGATCTATATATATATATATACACAAAGGGAATAAACATGTGTATAGCAAAACATGTGTTACTGCAATATATATATATATACAGAGGAGAGGAGATCTATATATATATATACAGAGGAGAGAAGATATATATATATATATATATATATATATATATACAGAGGAGAGGAGATCTATATATATATACAGAGGAGAGGAGATCTATATATATATACACAAAGGGAATAAACATGTGTATAGCAAAACCTGTGTTACTGCAATATATATATACAGAGGAGAGGAGATCTATATATATATATACACAAAGGGAATAAACATGTGTTACTGCAATCCTTTCCTGTGAGGAATACTTCATTATATAGAAACATTTCAGGGGGGACAACATTTACGGCCATGACTGTATGTGAGGTTATGTGACCCCCCCTATACTTTCCTGCACTGTTATGTGATGTCATGTGACCCCCCTATACCTTCCTGCACTGTTATGTGATGTCATGTGACCCCCCCAGTACCCATTATCACTGGGACCAGTTGGTTACCTGATCTGCTTTTCCTGTGCTGACTGGGGATGATGGAGGAGCTATCACTGGGCTGGGAGAAGAGGAGGACAGTGATAGATGAGCCCCCACATCCTGGAGGAGACCCCCTCCTCTATACAAGACCACATTGTGTCAGGTTATATGAGGGGGGTAACTTCACCCCTTCACCCCTCTTAACCTCTGACCTTCCTGCCTTCACAAAAAATGAACCACTTGTGTGCCTTCCTGACTTACTCCTGACCTGTCCACTTCAGTTAACCTCCTATGTGCCTGGTGGAGGCCACAAGAGGAAACAATGCTGGGGGATGGGCTGGACACTGATAGGACATCCATCACTGTATATTGTGTATGGGACAGCGTCCCTTTAAATATTTAAAGGGACGCTGTCCCATACACAATATACATATTTAAATACCTGACATGTTGGTCGCTATCAGTGTTTCCTAACCAGGGTGCCTCCAGCTGTTGCAAAACTACAACTCCCAGGCTGCACATTTATGTATTAATGCGATGTTTCCCAACCAAGGTGCCTCCAGCTGTTGCAAAACTACAACTCCCAGCATGCCCAGACAGAATTTTTATGTGCTCAAACCGCAGAATTTTGCCGTAATTCAAAGCCCCCATTGAGTGCAGTGTGATTCTGCCTGGAATTCTTCAAAATTTAACGACACACACAATATTTTTTGCAGAGGAGGAAATTCTGCCGTGTGATTGCGACATTGGAATCCCCTTTCAATTCGGTGTGCAGTTAATTTTGCGGGCGATTCTGCTGTGTTAACATAGCCTTAGAAATTCTGCCAGAATTCCGGGAAAGTGAACATAGTCTTAAAGGGGTACTCCATCCTTAGACTTCTTATCCTTTGGGTGCAGCCACCATCATTCACGAGATGTAACGTCACGGCCACGCCCCCTCCATTCATGTCTATTGTAGGGGGCTTGATGGCCGTCATGTCCCCCCCCCCCCCCCATAGACATGCATGGAAGGGGTGTGACGAGATGTAATTAGGGGGCGTGGCAGTGACGCCACGTCTCGGTTTCTGAAGCAGCGCACAGCACAGAATGTTTGGGGCTGCACCGAGATCGCGGGGGTCCTAGCGGTGGGACCCCTGCGATCAGACATCTTATACCCTATCCTTTGGAGATATTTAAGGCTGGAATACCCCTTTAATGAGAATTAAATACTAGGGATCGACCGATTATCGGTTTGGCCGATATTATCGTCCGATATTCATGATTTTGGACGTTATCGATATTGCAATTACCTTGAAGAAAATTCCCCGTCCCCGACCGTGCCCCGCACTGCCACCCACGCACCACCCCACCGCACTGCCCCGGCCAGAGGCCGCCGCTGCCCCATTGCCACCCCCATCCCTGGTTTTATAATTACCTGTTCCGGGGATCGGCACTACTTCTGGCTCCTGCGGCGTCCTGTGCGCTGTGCAATGATGAGTGACGTCCACAACGCGACATCACCGTCAGTGCGCACAGTGACCGCTCAGGACGCCGCCGGAGCCAGAAGTATCGCGGACCCCGGGAACAGGTAATTATAAAACCGGGGATGGGGGAGGCAATGGGGCAGCAGCAGCGGTGGTTGGACTCAGGACCCCAGGACAGGCAGGGGGAAAGAAGCGGGTGGCGGCAGCGGTCTCTGGCCCCGCAAAAGCTGCTGCAGTTCATTGATTTAAAGCGCCCGCTTTAAATCATTGATCTGCAGCGGCTTTTGCCGGGGGGGGGGGGGGGGGGGGGGTTGAGAAATAGGCGATAACTTATACTGGAATATTGGTATAAGTTATCGGCTATCGGCCTGAAAGTCCACAGATTATCGGTATCGGCCCTAAAAAATCAATATCGGTCGATCCCTATTAAATTCTTGAACTCACCACAATTCAGTAGTCTATCAGATGGGGGGTAGGTGTATAGTCAGGTGGGAGGGGCTTTTCTTATGATGCATAGGGGATAACTTGAGAATAACCCCTCTAAGGCTATGTTCAAATAACGGAATTTCCCTATGGCCCTAGCGCTCGCCGGAACATTCAAATTTGTATAATGTCCGCCTGGACAATTAGGCTAGGTTCAGACTGCGATATCTCCGGGCAGAAAATTTCCGCCCGGAGATTCCGAGTGTGGTCGGCGCTGACTGAATCAGTCGGCACTAGGACCGCGCGGACACTGCAGTCTCCCATAGACTGCAATGTGTTCCGTGAGGATTTACGCCTGAAGAAAGAGCAACGCCTTTCTTCAGGCGGAAATTTCCAAGCAGATTTTCCATTCACAAATTCTGCTTCACAAATTCCGAAGTGTGAATTTGTGAATGGAAACCCATTCACTACACTATACATTTTAGCAAGCGGAATTTCCGCCTGCAATTTCAGAGAGGAATTGCAGGCGGAAATTCCGTAGTCTGAACCTAGCCTTACGGTCGGACATTCTGCCCATTTTCTGACATTTTCTGCCCTTTCCTAAAAGGTAACTCTGGAGGGTGGAAACTGATCCCCTATGCACGGGAGATCCAACCGCTGGGGGGGTCTGGTTTCAGCTGCTGATTGGCTGCTTGTCTCTGAGGGTGGGGGGGGCCCGGAGCGGTCTAAGAATGGGTAATTAGTGGGGCCCCATACAGATGATTGCAGGGAGTCCCAGAGCTCAGCACACAACCAGACACTTATCCCCTATCCTGGGAGTAGGGGCTAGGTTTTAGTTTCCCGGAATACCCCTTAAAATCATGGTTGGCCTGTTCAATAATAACTGTATATAATAAGAAGTGATGCGCTCCTATCTATAACTTCTGCCGTCTTTCTGATTCTGCCCCACACAGGTGATCCAACAGGCTCTGTCCCGCCAGCCCAACACAGCAGCGCAGTATCTGCAGCAGATGTACGCAGCTCAGCAGCAGCACCTGATGCTGCAAACCGCAGCGCTACAGCAGCAGCAGCAACAGCAGCACCTGAGCAGCGCGCAGCTGCAGAGCCTGGCCGCGGCCCAGCAGGTGAGCGCTTCATCCTCCGGGTAGGTTGTCTACATTCTCCGAAGTCCACACAGGTAGATAACCTCTGCTTTATTTCTAGGCCAACATAGCCGCCAGCAGAGCGCCCCCCGCAGTCAGCACTTCTCAGCAGACCCCACCCCAGCCACTGACGGTAGGTTTTTAGGCTAGGTTCACACTGCAGAATTTCTGCCGGAGATCAAGCCGGCGGCGCTAGGACCGAGCAGACTGCATTGCTGCCCCCATAGACTGCAATGCATTTCTGGGTGGATCTTGTGGGAGATCTGCTAAGAAATGCATTGCCATCTATAGGGACGGCAATGTAGTCCGTGCGGTCCTAGTGCCGCCCGCGCGATCTTCGGCAGAAATTCTGCCCAGAAATTCCACAGTGTGAACCCAGCCTTACTGATTTACCCGGCAGCTCAGAACCAGTTTAGATCTAAGCCACACATTTTTAGAGCCAGTTTTTTCCAACTAGGGTGCCTCCAGCTGTTGCAAAACTACAACTCCCTGCATGCCCGGACAGCCTTTGGCTGTCCGGGCATGCTGGGAGTTTTAGTTTTGCAACATGCAGGATTTACACAGGCAATGATACCCCCCCCCCCCTCCCTTTGTCTATTGAGGTAGGATAGGGTCACACGTAACAGATCTGCAGCTTATTTTACGCTGTGGATCTGCCGGTGGCCCGACATATAGTGTGCCTCCAGCTGGTACCACCCCCCCCCCCCCCCCCACCCTGCTTCACCCTGGCCTGCTCGCAGCGGCAATCCGCCACGCAGTGTATCCAGACATCGCAGGCCTCTGTGTGGCTGCTCGGAGCTGCGAATTGCTGCTGCGAGCAGGCCAGAGGGCAAGTTGGGGGCGGAAGGTGGCAACAGCTGGAGGCACGCTATGGGTTGGGTCCCCGGCGGATCTGCAGCGTAAAATATGCTGTGGATCCGTTACGTGTGACCCTACCCGTACAGTACATTTAGGTGCTGATTGGTATTTTCCGTCATTTCTTCAGATCATCCAGCGTCCACAGACGATCAGCTCCGCGCCCCCGACGTCCTCAGGGATCGCTCAGCAGGCCGTGCTCCTTGGAAACACCGCGTCTCCGGGCCTGAGCGCCAACCAGGCTCAGATGTATCTCCGAGCACAGATGGTGGGTTTGATCGCATTGCTGGGGAATGTGTGTGAAACAAAATATACTAGCGGGTGGGTGGAATTAGAAAACGTGACATGTATGTCTATGGGGCCCTTATACTCCACTCCTGGAAACAAGCCACATGTGACTACTCTCACAATGCCAGGCACTGGTCAATGGCCTCCTGCGCCCCAATGTCAGTCTGTTATGTTTACAGCTGTCTTTGGGTCTATGTCTTTAAGGGATCGCAGTCAATATCCAAATAATCAATTAAAGGGAATCTGTCACCAGCGTCACCCGCACCAACCTGTTGGTACAGGATAATTGTGTGGGTGACACTGATTTCAACATTGTTTACCTTTTTTTTCCTACATGGCCCTGTTCCTGAGTTATGCCTGAAAATCCAAATATGCAAATGAAGTGCACTGGATGTGTTCCCAGCACCTTGGTGCAGTCTTCTGCCTGCCCAGCTCCGCCCAGTGCAACGCCCCCTTTATAAATTCATGACCCAGCTCCATTCTATACAGGGAACATGTAACTCTAGACATGCTCTGCCCACTCCTGTCACATGATCAGCATGATCACAGGTCCTTTAGCCACTTTCTCTTCTATCTTGCACTGATAAGCTCCACCCCCTCATGTACAGGTCACATGATTGTGACATCATCACAGGTCCTACACCTCCAGCATGTAGCAGATACAGAGCAGGTCCTGGTGAGGCAGTCACTGAGGAGCAGAGATCTCCACACACAACACAGCATCAGTGACTGCCCGACCGGGACCTGTGATGCTTATGATCATGTGATTGGTTTGGGCGGAGCGGATCTAGAGTGCTTCAAACCACTTCATTTACATATTTGTATTTTAAGGCATAACTCGGGAATGGGGTTACATAGGGAAAAAATTTAAATATCGTTGGAATCAGCGTCTCTCACACTATAACTCACACGCCATGCCCCCTCCCGTAGACATGCATTGAGGGGCGTGGCCTGATGTAATGAGGGGGTGTGGCCGACCCCCAGCAGCGCACACACAGCATTCGGAACTAAATGTTCCAAACACTGGCCAGTGGAGTACCCCTTTAATCAGTTAGATCAGCAGCACTCTGCTAGCACAGACTGCTTGTTCCAAACACTGCCCAGTGGAGTACCCCTTTAATCAGTTAGATCGGCACTCTGCTAGTACAGCCTGCCTGTTCCAAACACTGGCCAGTGGAGTACCCCTTTAATCAGTTAGATCAGCACTCTGCTAGTACAGACTGTGGGAAGCAGGTGGTGGCCATGGCAGGCCCCTTTTTTTTTTTTAAAGGGGTACTCCTCTGCCCCATTTTGTTCCGAATTTTGGCCCCCATTGCAAGTCAACCTTCCTTAGACTTGTATTGAGGGGGGTGACGTGACGTCACGAGGGGCGTGGCCGTGATGTTACGACCCCCGCCGCTGGCACCCAGTGTTCTAGACGAACACTGGGTGCTGCACAGAAACCGCGATCAGACATCTTATCCCCTATCCTTTGAATAGGGGATAAGATGTCAAGGGGCGGAGGACCCCTTTAAATATTGTTCTGGGTCCCTGACTGAATTACTGCCCTGATGGTGGCTCTAAAGGTGGATCTGGGGCAGTAATAAGGGGAGTTGCGTGCAGAGTAGCGGGAGATGTTGGTCCCTGGGTTTCTTGCACTGTATGGCCTTGTGGTGATGTCCGCTTCCTATATGTTATTTCTTTCAGCTAATCTTTACTCCGACTGCCACTGTGAGCAGCATCCCATCTGAGGTCAGTGCAGGAACTTCCTCTCAGGTAAGTGACTCTATCCCTGGAGGGGCATGGAGGTAAAGAGAGCCCAGTGAGCTCCTGGTGCAGATCCTGCCATCTTCTTCCCAGGTACAGAATCTCGCTGTGCGAGGAGCAGGCGTCAGCCAATCACAGCTTCCCAGCTTTACCACCGCCACAAGTAACCTCCTTCCAGTGACCTCCACCTCACAAACCAAAACCACAGGAAACCCACAAAGTGACACCTCAGCCAAGAGCACAGACAGCCGGGGGACAACAGGCCGGACCCCCGTCACAGCGCACCCCATCATTACTACAGGTGAGACTGGGTCAGTTACTCTGTGATGCCTTGTACCCCCATGACTCTGACCACACTAGTAGTGACCCTGTGCCCCCATATACAGTACATGTCTGACTACACTAGTAGTGACCCTTTACCCCCATATACAGTACATGTCTGACTACACTAGTAGTGACCCTGTGCCCCCATATACAGTACATGTCTGACCACACTAGTAGTGACCCTGTGCCCCCATATACAGTACATGTCTGACTACACTAGTAGTGACCCTGTGCCCCCATATACAGTACATGTCTGACCACACTAGTAGTGACCCTGTGCCCCCATATACAGTACATGTCTGACCACACTAGTAGTGACCCTGTGCCCCCATATACAGTACATGTCTGACCACACTAGTAGTGACCCTGTGCCCCCATATACAGTACATGTCTGACCACACTAGTAGTGACCCTGTGCCCCCATATACAGTACATGTCTGACCACACTAGTAGTGACCCTGTGCCCCCATATACAGTACATGTCTGACCACACTAGTAGTGACCCTGTGCCCCCATATACAGTACATGTCTGACCACACTAGTAGTGACCCTGTGCCCCCATATACAGTACATGTCTGACCACACTAGTAGTGACCATGTGCCCCCATATACAGTACATGTCTGACTACACTAGTAGTGACCCTGTGCCCCCATATACAGTACATGTCTGACTACACTATTAGTGACCCTGTGCCCCCATATACAGTACATGTCTGACCACACTAGTAGTGACCATGTGCCCCCATATACAGTACATATCTGACTACACTAGTAGTGACCCTGTGCCCCCATATACAGTAGATGTCTGACCACACTAGTAGTGACCCTGTGCCCCCATATGCAGTACATGTCTGACCACACTAGTAGTGACCATTTGCCCCATATACAGTACATGTCTGACTACACTAGTAGTGACCCTGTGCCCCCATATACAGTACATGTCTGACCACACTAGTAGTGACCCTGTGCCCCCATATACAGTACATGTCTGACCACACTAGTAGTGACCCTGTGCCCCCATATACAGTACATGTCTGACCACACTAGTAGTGACCCTGTGCCCCCATATACAGTACATATCTGCCTACACTAGTAGTGACCCTGTGCCCCCATATACAGTAGATGTCTGACCACACTAGTAGTGACCCTGTGCCCCCATATACAGTACATGTCTGACCACACTAGTAGTGACCATTTGCCCCATATACAGTACATGTCTGACTACACTAGTAGTGACCCTGTGCCCCCATATACAGTACATGTCTGACCACACTAGTAGTGACCCTGTGCCCCCATATACAGTACATGTCTGACTACACTATTAGTGACCCTGTGCCCCCATATACAGTACATGTCTGACCACACTAGTAGTGACCATGTGCCCCCATATACAGTACATATCTGACTACACTAGTAGTGACCCTGTGCCCCCATATACAGTAGATGTCTGACCACACTAGTAGTGACCCTGTGCCCCCATATGCAGTACATGTCTGACCACACTAGTAGTGACCATTTGCCCCATATACAGTACATGTCTGACTACACTAGTAGTGACCCTGTGCCCCCATATACAGTACATGTCTGACCACACTAGTAGTGACCCTGTGCCCCCATATACAGTACATGTCTGACCACACTAGTAGTGACCCTGTGCCCCCATATACAGTACATGTCTGACCACACTAGTAGTGAACCTGTGCCCCCATATACAGTACATATCTGCCTACACTAGTAGTGACCCTGTGCCCCCATATACAGTAGATGTCTGACCACACTAGTAGTGACCCTGTGCCCCCATATACAGTACATGTCTGACCACACTAGTAGTGACCATTTGCCCCATATACAGTACATGTCTGACTACACTAGTAGTGACCCTGTGCCCCCATATACAGTACATGTCTGACCACACTAGTAGTGACCCTGTGCCCCCATATACAGTACATGTCTGACCACACTAGTAGTGACCATTTGCCCCATATACAGTACATGTCTGACTACACTAGTAGTGACCCTGTGCCCCCATATACAGTACATGTCTGACCACACTAGTAGTGACCCTGTGCCCCCATATACAGTACATGTCTGACCACACTAGTAGTGACCCTGTGCCCCCATATACAGTACATGTCTGACCACACTAGTAGTGACCCTGTGCCCCCATATACAGTACATATCTGACTACACTAGTAGTGACCCTGTGCCCCCATATACAGTACATATCTGACTACACTAGTAGTGACCCTGTGCCCCCATATACAGTACATGTCTGACCACACTAGTAGTGACCATTTGCCCCATATACAGTACATGTCTGACTACACTAGTAGTGACCCTGTGCCCCCATATACAGTACATGTCTGACCACACTAGTAGTGACCCTGTGCCCCCATATACAGTACATGTCTGACCACACTAGTAGTGACCCTGTGCCCCCATATACAGTACATGTCTGACTACACTAGTAGTGACCCTGTGCCCCCATATACAGTACATGTCTGACCACACTAGTAGTGACCATTTGCCCCATATACAGTACATGTCTGACTACACTAGTAGTGACCCTGTGCCCCCATATACAGTACATGTCTGACCACACTAGTAGTGACCCTGTGCCCCCATATACAGTACATGTCTGACCACACTAGTAGTGACCCTGTGCCCCCATATACAGTACATGTCTGACCACACTAGTAGTGACCCTGTGCCCCCATATACAGTACATGTCTGACCACACTAGTAGTGACCCTGTGCCCCCATATACAGTACATGTCTGACCACACTAGTAGTGACCCTGTGCCCCCATATACAGTACATGTCTGACTACACTAGTAGTGACCCTGTGCCCCCATATATAGTACATGTCTGACCACACTAGTAGTGACCCTGTGCCCCCATATACAGTACATGTCTGACTACACTAGTAGTGACCCTGTGCCCCCATATACAGTACATGTCTGACTACACTAGTAGTGACCCTGTGCCCCCATATACAGTACATGTCTGACTACACTAGTAGTGACCCTGTGCCCCCATATACAGTACATGTCTGACTACACTAGTAGTGACCCTGTGCCCCCATATACAGTACATGTCTGACCACACTAGTAGTGACCCTGTGCCCCCATATACAGTACATGTCTGACCACACTAGTAGTGATCCTTTACCCCCATATACAGTACATGTCTGACCACACTAGTAGTGACCCTGTGCCCCCATATACAGTACATGTCTGACCACACTAGTAGTGACCCTGTGCCCCCATATACAGTACATGACTGACTACACTAGTAGTGACCCTGTGCCCCCATATACAGTACATGTCTGACCACACTAGTAGTGACCCTGTGCCCCCATATACAGTACATGTCTGACCACACTAGTAGTGCCCCTGTGCCCCCATATACAGTACATGTCTGACCACACTAGTAGTGACCCTGTGCCCCCATATACAGTACATGTCTGACCACACTAGTAGTGACCCTGTGCCCCCATATACAGTACATGTCTGACCACACTAGTAGTGACCCTGTGCCCCCATATACAGTACATGTCTGACCACACTAGTAGTGACCCTGTGCCCCCATATACAGTACATGTCTGACCACACTAGTAGTGATCCTGTGCCCCCATATACAGTACATGACTGACTACACTAGTAGTGACCCTGTGCCCCCATATACAGTACATGTCTGACTACACTAGTAGTGACCCTGTGCCCCCATATACAGTACATGTCTGACTACACTAGTAGTGACCCTGTGCCCCCATATACAGTACATGTCTGACTACACTAGTAGTGACCCTTTACCCCCATATACAGTACATGTCTGACCACACTAGTAGTGATCCTTTACCCCCATATACAGTACATGTCTGACTACACTAGTAGTGACCCTGTGCCCCCATATACAGTACATGTCTGACCACACTAGTAGTGACCCTGTGCCCCCATATACAGTACATGTCTGACCACACTAGTAGTGACCCTGTGCCCCCATATACATTACATGTCTGACCACACTAGTAGTGACCCTTTACCCCCATATACAGTACATGACTGACCACACTAGTAGTGACCCTGTGCCCCCATATACAGTACATGTCTGACCACACTAGTAGTGATCCTTTACCCCCATATACAGTACATGTCTGACTACACTAGTAGTGACCCTGTGCCCCCATATACAGTACATGTCTGACCACACTAGTAGTGACCCTGTGCCCCCATATACAGTACATGTCTGACCACACTAGTAGTGACCCTGTGCCCCCATATACAGTACATGTCTGACCACACTAGTAGTGACCCTGTGCCCCCATATACAGTACATGTCTGACCACACTAGTAGTGACCCTGTGCCCCCATATACAGTACATGTCTGACCACACTAGTAGTGACCATGTGCCCCCATATACAGTACATGTCTGACCACACTAGTAGTGATCCTTTACCCCCATATACAGTACATGTCTGACTACACTAGTAGTGACCCTGTGCCCCCATATACAGTACATGTCTGACCACACTAGTAGTGACCCTGTGCCCCCATATACAGTACATGTCTGACCACACTAGTAGTGACCCTGTGCCCCCATATACAGTACATGTCTGACCACACTAGTAGTGATCCTTTACCCCCATATACAGTACATGTCTGACCACACTAGTAGTGACGCCCATGTACAGTACGACTGGGGATCCCCCTCCTGATCCTGTCTCTAGGGGCTGCATGCAGACGATCCTTCTTTACTTTGATGAAGCAGCAGTTGTCATGGAAACAGCCCCCACGTCTGATATATAAATAATTGATCAGCCATTGCTTCCACCCCAGGCTTTATATTAACCCCCGGTGTACCACAGGCCTGACAGACATGATGTGATTAAACATTTATGGGACCAGTGAGTTTTTAGGAGAAGCGCGGCCTGCAGGGAACATTACACAGCGAGATGTCAGACAACAGAGAAGACTGTGCACAATGTACACCTACCATGACAGCACCGGAGACTGGACACGAGGGCTGCTATTACTAGACCCTATAGGAGGCGGCTGCTATTACTAGACCCTATAGGAGGCGGCTGCTATTACTAGACCCTATAGGAGGTGGCTGCTATTACTAGACCCTATAGGAGGCGGCTGCTAGTACTAGACCCTATAGGAGGCGGCTGCTATTACTAGACCCTATAGGAGGCGGCTGCTATTACTAGACCCTATAGGAGGTGGCTGCTATTACTAGACCCTATAGGAGGCGGCTGCTATTACTAGACCCTATAGGAGGCGGCTGCTATTACTAGACCCTATAGGAGGTGGCTGCTATTACTAGACCCTATAGGAGGCGGCTGCTATTACTAGACCCTATAGGAAGCGGCTGCTATTACTAGACCCTATAGGAGGCGGCTGCTATTACTAGACCTTATAGGAGGCGGCTGCTATTACTAGACCCTATAGGAGGCGGCTGCTATTACTAGACCCTATAGGAGGCGGCTGCTATTACTAGACCCTATAGGAGGCGGCTGCTATTACTAGACCCTATAGGAGGCGGCTGCTATTATTAGATCCTATAGGAGGCGGCTGCTATTACTAGACCCTATAGGAGGCGGCTGCTATTATTAGACCCTATAGGAGACGGCTGCTATTACTAGACCCTATAGGAGGCGGCTGCTATTACTAGACCCTATAGGAGGCGGCTGCTATTACTAGACCCTATAGGAGGCGGCTGCTATTACTAGACCCTATAGGAGGCGGCTGCTATTACTAGATCCTATAGAAGGTGGCTGCTATTACTAGACCCTATAGGAGGCGGCTGCTATTACTAGACCCTATAGGAGGCGGCTATTACTAGACCCTATAGAAGGTGGCTGCTATTACTAGACCCTATAGAAGGCGGCTGCTATTACTAGACCCTATAGAAGGCGGCTGCTATTACTAGACCCTATAGGAGGAGGAGGCTGCTATTACTAGACCCTATAGGAGGCGGCTGCTATTACTAGACCCTATAGGAGGCGGCTGCTATTACTAGACCCTATAGGAGGCGGCTGCTATTACTAGACCCTATAGGAGGCGGCTGCTATTACTAGATCCTATAGAAGGTGGCTGCTATTACTAGACCCTATAGGAGGCGGCTGCTATTACTAGACCCTATAGGAGGCGGCTATTACTAGACCCTATAGAAGGTGGCTGCTATTACTAGACCCTATAGAAGGCGGCTGCTATTACTAGACCCTATAGAAGGCGGCTGCTATTACTAGACCCTATAGGAGGAGGAGGCTGCTATTACTAGACCCTATAGGAGGCGGCTGCTATTACTAGACCCTATAGGATGCGGCTGCTATTACTAGACCCTATAGGAGGCGGCTGCTATTACTAGACCCTATATAAGGCGGCTGCTATTACTAGGCCCTATAGAAGGCGGCTGCTATTACTAGACCCTATAGGAGGAGGAGGCTGCTATTACTAGACCCTATAGGAGGCGGCTGCTATTACTAGACCCTGTAGGATGCGGCTGCTATTACTAGACCCTATAGGAGGCGGCTGCTATTACTAGACCCTATAGGAGGCGGCTACTATTATTAGACCCTATAGGAGGCGGCTGCTATTATTAGACCCTACAGGAACCAGGTGCTATAAATAGACCCTAAAGGGGCCTGCTACTATTACTACACCCTATAGGGGCCTGCTATTATTATTAAGCCCTATAAGGCCCTGCTACTATTACTACACCCTATAGGGGCCTGCTATTATTATTAAGCCCTATAAGGCCCTGCTACTATTACTACACCCTATAGGGGCCTGCTATTATTATTAAGCCCTATAAGGCCCTGCTACTATTACTACACCCTATAGGGGCCTGTTGCTATTACTAGACCCTATAGGGGCCTGTTATCATTACTACACCCTATAGGGGCCTGTTGCTATTACTAGATCCTATAGGGGCCTGCTATTATTATTAAGCCCTATAAGGGCCTGTTGCTATTACTAGATCCTATAGGGGCCTGCTATTATTATTAAGCCCTATAAGGGCCTGTTGCTATTACTAGATCCTATAGGGGCTGGCTGCTAGTACTAGTCCCTTTTTTTCCTGTATTCTTACTATATCTTGTCCCACGTAATAAGGAGACCCAGGTACATAGCTGATGGTTCCACATATATTTTATAAATGTTAGATTCTTCTTAGCAACAGTGACCCTGAGGTCAATTCTGGGTTTGCAGTGTCATGACTGGACATGACTGAGTTGGCCATGGTGGGAAAGGACATGACTGGGCTTGGGGTGTCGTGGCTTGACGTGACTGGGTTGGTGGTGGCTGGACATGACTTGGTTGGCAGGGGTGAGGTTGGACATGACTGGGCCAGCGGTGCCGTGGCTGGACATGACGGGCGGATTACTCTAGATTCTCATCCGCTCCTTAGTGGGGAGTGGTATGATCTCTGTGTCCATGTAATGATCTAACCTGTAGAGAAGGGGTGGACAGCGGGTAAGGTGACGTCATCTCCTCCTCATCCATGGACACCCTCTGTGTTGCGCTCACTCGTCTCTTGTTGTGTGGACCGCCTCAGGCGCAGACACAGCCCTTTGATTTCTTGTAAAGCTCAGGCACAAAAGACTCCTAATACTATGCTAATCCACTGCTACAGCCCCAGGTGACAATGCGGCCTTGTCTGTCGTCACCCAGCTGCTGGGGGCCATGGTAGCCTGGTGGATCAGACAGTATAGATAGCAGGGAGCATAGATGGTGGACAGTATAGATAGCACAGAGTATAGGTGGGGGACAGTATAGATAGCAGGGAGCATAGGTGGTGGACAGTATAGATAGCAGGGAGCATAGATGGTGGACAGTATAGATAGCAGGGAGTATAGGTGGTGGACAGTATAGATAGCAGGGAGTATAGGTGGTGGACAGTATAGATAGCAGGGAGTATAGGTGGTGGACAGTATAGATAGCAGGGAGTATAGGCGGTGGACAGTATAGATAGCAGGGAGTATAGGTGGTGGACAGTATAGATAGCAGGGAGTATAGGTGGTGGACAGTATAGATAGCAGGGAGTATAGGTGGTGGACGGTATAGATAATGGTAACTATGTGTGATGGGCAGTATATATAATTGTAACTGTGTGATGGGCAGTATAGATAATGGTAACTGTGATGGGCAGTATAGATAATGGTAACTATGTGTGATGGGCAGTATAGATAATGGTAACTGTGTGATGGGCAGTATAGATAATGGTAACTGTGATGGGCAGTATAGATAATGGTAACTATGTGTGATGGGCAGTACAGATAATGGTAACTGTGTGATGGCAGTACAGATAATGGTAACTATGTGTGATGGGCAGTACAGATAATGGTAACTATGTGTGATGGGCAGTACAGATAATGGTAACTATGTGCGATGGGCAGTATAGATAATGGTAACTATGTGTGATGGGCAGTATAGATAATGGTAACTGTGTGTGATGGGCAGTATAGATAATGGTAACTGTGTGTGATGGGCAGTATAGATAATGGTAACTATGTGTGATGGGCAGTATAGATAATGGTAACTATGTGTGATGGGCAGTATAGATAATGGTAACTATGTGTGATGGGCAGTATAGATAATGGTAACTATGTGTGATGGGCAGTATAGATAATGGTAACTATGTGTGGTGGGCAGTATAGATAATGGTAACTATGTGTGATGGGCAGTACAGATAATGGTAACTATGTGTGATGGGCAGTATAGATAATGGTAACTATGTGTGATGGGCAGTATAAATAATGGTAACTGTGTGTGATGGGCAGTATAGATAATGGTAACTATGTGATGGGCAGTACAGATAATGGTAACTATGTGTGATGGGCAGTACAGATAATGGTAACTATGTGTGATGGGCAGTACAGATAATGGTAACTATGTGTGATGGGCAGTACAGATAATGGTAACTATGTGTGATGGGCAGAATAGATAATGGTAACTATGTGCGATGGGCAGTATAGATAATGGTAACTATGTGCGATGGGCAGTATAGATAATGGTAACTGTGTGTGATTGGCAGTATAGATAATGGTAACTATGTGTGATGGGCAGTATAGATAATGGTAACTGTGTGTGATGGGCAGTATAGATAATGGTAACTATGTGTGATGGGCAGTATAGATAATGGTAACTGTGTGTGATGGGCAGTATAGATAATGGTAACTGTGTGTGATGGGCAGTATAGATAATGGTAACTATGTGTGATGGGCAGTATAGATAATGGTAACTATGTGTGATGGGCAGTATAGATAATGGTAACTATGTGTGATGGGCAGTATAGATAATGGTAACTATGTGTGATGGGCAGTATAGATAATGGTAACTATGTGTGATGGGCAGTATAGATAATGGTAACTATGTGTGATGGGCAGTATAGATAATGGTAACTATATGTGATGGGCAGTATAGATAATGATAACTGTGTGTGATGGGCAGTATAGATAATGGTAACTGTGTATGATGGGCAGTAAAGATACCGGTAACTATGTGTGATGGGCAGTATAGATACCGGTAACTATGTGTGATGGGCAGTATAGATACCACTCATCTGGCACATTGGCTCAGTTGCTCTGCGCAGGCTTATATCTCCTCACTGCCTCTTTTCCTTGCAGCCTGCACCCCCCACCTCATTCAGCCTCAGAAGCAGATCCAGCCTCGCCCGTTGCTGCCCTCGGTCGGCTCTTCAGGGCAGCCTCTCAGCCATCAGTGTCTCCCCTCTCCAGCCATCACATCCCTGACAGCGATTGGACCCTCATCCACTTGTGCTGAGACCAATGGGCACAGACAGAGCCCCATCACAAGCCACGCAGGACAGGAGGTCACCGTCCAGCCCAAGCTTCTCCCGGTCAGCTCCGCGGTCATCCTGCAGATTCCAGCCGCTCCCGGCACGGTTAGTCAAGGGGCAAAGTATTATCCGGTAAATGGAGGAGAGCGCCCAGGGCAGGTTAGGCTGCACATCTGACCAAGGCTGTGAATAGACATTACCAGCCGGGGCCTATTGGCTTTTAAATCAAGCTTTACAAGCCAGGATAGGGGATAAGTAGCTGATCGTGGGGTTTCAACCGCTGGGACCCCCTGCGCTCTCTGGAATGGGACCTGGCTACTGCACCCTAGGGCATCTCCGGCACTTCTATGGAAATAAATGGGAGTGCCGGAGATTGCTGAGACCCCCCGTGATTAACTACTTATCCCTTATCCTGTGAATAGGGGATAAGATAGTTTAGGCTGGACAACCCCTTTAAAAGAGTTAAATATATCAGTCTAGACCAGTGGTGGCAAAACTACAACTCCCATCATGCCCCGATAGACTTCGGCTGTCAGGTCATGATGGGTGCTGTAGTTTTGGAACAGCTGGAGAGCTTAAGATTGGGGAACATAGGTCTAGACCTGTGTTTCCCAACCAGGGTGCCTCCAGCTGTTGCATAGCTACATTTTCCAGCATGCCCAGACAGCCTTTGGCTATGTAGGGCAGTGTTTCTGAACCAGGGCGTCTCCAGCTGTTGCAAAACTACAACTACCAGCATGCCCGGACAGCCTTTGGCTGTCCGGGCATGCTGGGAGTTGTAGTTTTGCACCAGCTCGGGCCCTTGTCCTGTACCTCAGACAGTTAGCTGTTGCACTGATACATTGTTACAAATCCTCAGCTGACATAAGTAATAGTTTCATGGTGTCCTGCGCAGGCGTCTGATTTACATGGAGCCGCTGTCAGGGGGGCCCCAAGATGGCGGACAGTTTATCCAGAGTCCCTGGGGCTGCACCATGTGGCATGCATCCTCCTGCCTGTGGGGGTGCTGTGTTATACATTTCCTTACATGGCAGCCGCCTCCTCATCTGCGCCTCTTATTTGCTCCTTCGTCTTGCAGAACCATGCCGCAGCAGAGACCCTCTATAAACACAGCTCAACCATCAGTCCTTCTCTGGTGAAAGTGCAGCCGCCAGTGCCGGTTCATGCAGCCGCCGTGTCCATCACCAGAGCCCCAAACCCTTACCAGGCACATGGTGAGTACTAAAAATCTCCTCATATCTGGATAATAATCTCCTATGTTTAAAGAGGACCTCAAGGTGTTTTTTTTTTTTTTTTTGCTTATATCATAAACACTCACCATCATTAGTCCTACAGCGCCATCTGTTTCATTCCAGCACAACTGCATCCATAGTGTTTCATTACTATAACTCATGTCATGTGATCACAAGCTGGACCCACACAGTGTTTAATGTGTGGTCAGTCCTGGGTCAGCTGACCTGGTGAACTATAGGATGACATAATCAACTTTTAGATCCTTTCTAGCTGTTCACAGACCCATTTCCTCCTGTGCTCCATCTGTATACTGCTGCTGCTATGTCTATGGGATCAGGATATTTAGTAGGTATATACCTCCCCTCCAGCTCTTTCTGTATACTGCTGCTGCTGTCTCTATGGCATTATAATGTATAGTAGTTATACTCCTACCCACTAGCTCTATCTGTATACTGATGCTATCTCTGTGGGGTCAATACACCTCTCCTCCAGTTCTATCTACAGTGGGGGGAAAAAGTATTTAGTCAGCCACCAATTGGTCAAGTTCTCCCCCTTATAAAGATGAGACGCTGTAATTTTCATCATAGGTTATAACCTCAACTATGAGAGACAGAATGAGAAAAAAAATCCATAAAATCACATTGTCTGATTTTTAAAGAATTTATTTGCAAATTATGGTGGAAAATAAGTATTTAGTCACCTACAAACAAGTAAGATTTCTGTCTCTCACAGACCTGTAACTTCTTCTATAAGAGTCTCCTCTGTCCTCCACTCGTTACCTGTATTAATGGCTCCTGTTTGAACCTGTTATCAGTATAAAAGACACCTGTCCACAACCTTACACAGTCACACTCCAAACTCCACTATGGCCAAGACCAAAGAGCTGTCGAAGGACACCAGAAACAAAATTGTAGACCTGCACCAGGCTGGGAAGACTGAATCTGCAATAGGCAAGCAGCTTGGTGTGAAGAAATCAACTGTGGGAGCAAATATTAGAAAATGGAAGACATACAAGACCACTGATAATCTCCCTCGATCTGGGGCTCCAAGCAAGATCTCGCCCCATGGTGTCAAAATGATTACAAGTATGGTGAGCAAAAATCCCAGAACCACACGGGGATCCTAGTGAATGACCTGCAGAAAGCTGGGACCAAAGTAACAAAGGCTACCATCAGTAACACACTATGCCGCCAGGGACTCAAATCATGAAGTGCCAGACGTGTCCCCCTGCTTAAGCCAGTACATGTCCGGGCCCGTCTGAAGTTTGCTAGAGAGTATTTGGATGATCCAGAAGAGGATTGGGAGAATGTCATATGGTCAGATGAAACCAAAGTAGAACTTTTAGATAAAAATTCAACTCGTCTGTTTGGAGGAGAAAGAATGCTGAGTTGCATCCAAAGAACACCATACCTACTGTGAAGCATGGGAGTGGAAACATCATGCTTTGGGGCTGTTTTTCTGCTAAGGTACCAGGACAACTGATCTGTGTAAAGGAAAGAATGAAGGGGCCATGTATCGTGAGATTTTGAGTGAAAACCTCCTTCCATCAGCAAGGGCATTGAAGAGGAAATGTGTCTGGGTCTTTCAGCATGACAATGATCCTAAACACACCACCTGTGCAATGAAGGAGTGGCTTTGTAAGAAGTATTTCAAGGTCCTGGAGTGGCCTAGCCAGTCTCCAGATCTCAACCCCATAGAAAACCTTTGGAGGGAGTTGAATTCCGTTTTGCCCAGCAACAGCCCCAAAACATCACTGCTCTAGAGGAGATCTGCATGGAGGAATGGGCCAAAATACCAGCAACAGTGTGTGAGAACCTTGTGAAGACAGAAAACATGTGACCTCTGTCATTGCCAACAAAGGGATATAACAAAGTATTGAGATGAACTTTTGTTATAGACCAAATACTAATACTTTTGTAGGGTCTTTATTGTTAAGTTTCGAGCGATGGTTCAGTGATGAGCAGAAAACACAGATGTGATCAGCAAGGCAGCTAAAAGCAGGAGCAGGTGGAAGGCGCACATTATACGGCAAGCGGCGACCACCACAACCCCCCCCCCCCCCATTCTGCACTTAGGATGCGGCCACAGAAAGCTCTCATGAAATAATCATCAGACACAGGGGACACGGCTGCCCGCACACGCCTCGTACATACAGAATGAATGTGCGCTGCCATTACTATGTATGAAACCGCGGCAGGGAGCAGAGCCGCCGCCACCGCCAGAAATGTAAGATATGGATGTCTACTCCCCCCCCCCCCCCCCACCTGTCTGCCGCAGGCTGCGAATGTCTGAACTCCATCTCCTGTCTGATCAGGCTGCTTAGTGCTTTACACTTCAGCTCTGCTTCTTTAGGCTCCGCTCAGTGTCTCCAGCACAGTCTGCAGTGGTCTGAGCCATGTGACTGAAGACATCACATGACCTTATCTTCTGGGGCTCCTGAAGACGTCTCCTCTAGGCCCGGTACAGGGGAGACATGTTACATGTCTTGCAGGTGGAGCAGGTTGTGTTGTCTGCATTTCTTTGTTCACCTGTTCCACAGATTTGTTGGTATCTTTGCTCCTGGACCACAGATGACCCTGTGTGTAATGGGTGACCCTGTGTGATCAGTGTGACCCGCTTTAGGGGTGTATACTGCATCTCCCTGCATATATGATCACTGTGACCTGCTTTAGGGGTGTATACTGCGTCTCCCTGTATATACGATCAGTGTGACCCACTTTAGTGGTGTGTACTGAGTCTCCCTGTATATACGATCAGTGTGACCCATTTTGGGGTGTATACTGCATCTTCCTGTATATGCGATCACTGTGACTCGCTTTAGGGGTGTATACTGCGTCTCCTTGTATGTATTATCAGTGTAACCCATTTTGGGGTGTGTACTGCGTCGCCCTGTATGTACGAACACTGTGAACCATTTTGGGGTGTATACTGCGTCTCCTTGTATGTATGATTACTGTGACCCGCTTTAGGGGTGTTTACTGCATCTCCCTGCATTTGCGATCTGTGTGACCCATTTTGGGGTGTGTGTACTGCGTCTCCCTGTATGTATGATCAGTGTGACCCACTTTCAGGTTTGTATTCTGGATCTCCCTGTATGTATGATCACTATGACCCATTTTGGGGTGTGTGTACTGCGTCTCCCTGTATATAAAATCACCGTGACCCGCTTTAGGGGTGTATACTGCGTCTCCCTGCATGTATGATCAGTGTGACCCATTTTGGGGTGTATACTGCGTCTCCCTGCATGTATGATCAGTGTGACCCATTTTGGGGTGTATACTGGGTCTCCCTGCATGTATGATCAGTGTGACCCATTTTGTGGTGTATACTGCATCTCCCAGTATGTACGATCACTGTGACCCATTTTGGGGTATGTACTGCGTCTCCCTGCATGTATGATCACTGTGACCCGCTTTAGGGATGTGTACTGGGTCTCCCTGTATTGTGATCAGTATGACCCATTTTGGGGTGTATACTGGGTCTCCCAGTATATACGATCACTGTGACCCGCTTTAGAGGTGTGTACTGTGTCTCCCTGTATGTACGATCAGTGTGACCCGTTTTGGGGTGTATACTGGGTCTCCCTGTAGTTGTGATCAGTGTGACCCGTTTTGGGGTGTGTACAGACACTGTTGCTCTGGGGCAGACAGCTGGCCTCCTGGTTTCGCAGCTGCTGTGGAGTCCAGTCCCCCCCTCCTCCTCCCACTTGTTTTCCTTCCTCGCCCCCTCCTGCCTCCGCTGCCTGTGGGATTGGAGGAGGCGGAGGGAAGTGCGGGCGATGGGCCGACTCACAAAGGGCTGAGCCTCTCATTCATTGTCTGAGCGTGGAGCGAGGGGCCGTGTGTGGACAATGTGGAGCTGAACAACAGGAGTCCTAGGCCCGGACCAGCACTTTCCTGAGCAGCTCAAACTCCTCCGGGCCCGGGTCGTAACAAAGAGCCAGCGTCTGCCCTACAGAACTACTACTCCAGAGACTCCCAGCCTGCGTCCCAACAGGGAATACAACTCCCAGCATCCCCCATGGAGGGAGCAACTCCTAACCTCCCCCACTGAGGACACAACTCCCAGCCTCCTCTATAGAGGACACAACTCCCAGCCTCCCCAACTGAGGATACAACTCCCAGCCTCCTCTATAGAGGATACAACTCCCAGCCTCCCCAACTGAGGATACAACTCCCAGCCTCCCCAACTGAGGATACAACTCCCAGCCTCCTCTATAGAGGATACAACTCCCAGCCTCCCCAACTGAGAATACAACTCCCAGCCTCCTCTATAGAGGATACAACTCCCAGCCTCCTCTATAGAGGATACAACTCCCAGCCTCCTCTATAGAGGATACAACTCCCAGCCTCCTCTATAGAGGATACAACTCCCAGCCTCCTCTATAGAGGATACAACTCCCAGCCTCCTCTATAGAGGTTACAACTCCCAGCCTCCCCAACTGAGGATACAACTCCCAGTCTCTTCCACTGAGGATACAACTCCCAGCCTCCTCTATAGAGGATACAACTCCCAGCCTCCCACACTGAAGATACAACTCCCAGCCTCCCACACTGAAGATACAACTCCCAGCCTCCTCCACAGACGATACAACTCCCAGCCTCCTCCACAGACGATACAACTCCCAGCCTCCTCCACAGACGATACAACTCCCAGCCTCCTCCACAGACGATACAACTCCCAGCCTCCTCCACAGACGATACAACTCCCAGCCTCCTCCACAGACGATACAACTTCCAGCCTCCCCCACTGACGATACAACTCCCAACATGCTCCCCAATAGAGGACGTATCTCCCAGCCTCCCCACTGAGGATACAACTCTCAGCCTGTGCCCCAACAGAGAATACAACTCTCAGCCTCCCCCACTGAGGATACAACTCTCAGCCTCCCCATAGAGGATACAACTCTCAGCCTCCCCATAGAGGATACAACTCCCAGTTGCTCCCCAGAGGGACACAACTCCCAGCCTCCTCGACGGAGGATACAACTTTTAGCTCACTCCTCAACAGGAGCTACAACTCCCAACCTCCACAACAGAAAATCTGATTCTTAGCCTGTTCTCCAACAGAACATACATCTCCCAGCCCCCCCTGTAGAGGATTCCACATCCAGCTAACCCCCCCTTGGGGTCACTTATCAGAGGGCAGTAGTAGTGCGGGTGTCCAGGTATGGTGGCACTTGTGGAGCGGGGCCCATTGTGTGATGTTTCCTCGACAAGTCCATATTTGTGGAGAAGCTGCTGACCACAGAGTCACCTGCAGGTAGGTGTCCGCAACCGTTATGTGGCGTAAATGTGGGGACTCAGTGGTAGATTTGTAGGGTCCCAATTATGCCTGTAGATCCGTGTTTCCCAACCAATGTCCCTTTAGTTGTTGCAAAACCACAACTCCCAGCATGCCCGGACAGCCGAAGGGCATGCTGGGAGTTGTAGTTTTGCAACAGCTGGAGGTGCACTGGTTAGGAAACACTGCTGTAGATGTCCTGAGCTGCCCCTGAACTTGTTTACGGCAACTTTGTATTTAGATTTTTCAAGTTCAATTTCCAAGATCCCTGCTTGCTGTCAGTGAATGAGATCATTCTTGTTTGCATCCAGAGTCAGGACTTTAGACTGATACATTGTAACAAACTGTCAGGTCAGCAGTGAGAGATTTGCGATGCCTCAGTGGTTATATGCCGCTGAATATTGTCTACAGTGATACATTGTAACAAACCTTCAGCTCTGCCAACAGGACTAGGTCAAGGCAGGTTTTCTGCCCCTGAGTTTGAACAAGAAGTTTGCCGTTCACCGACAGTAAGCAGAGATGTGGCCAGGTGGTGTCTGGAGGGGGTGCACTTAGGGCAGGAGGTGTCTGGAGGGGCATGCTTAGGGCAGGAGGTGTCTGGAGGGGCATGCTTAGGGCAGGAGGTGTCTGGAGGGGCATGCTTAGGGCAGGAGGTGTCTGGAGGGGGCGCACTTAGGGCAGGAGGTGTTTGGGGGGGCACACTTAGGGCAGGAGGTGTTTGGGGGGGCACACTTAGGGCAGGAGGTGTCTGGAGGGGGCGCACTTAGGGCAGGAGGTGTTTGGAGGGGGCACACTTAGGGGAGGAGGTGTCTGGAGGGGGGCGCACTTAGGGCAGGAGGTGTTTGGGGGGGCGCACTTAGGGCAGGAGGTGTCTGGAGGGGGTGCCCTTAGGGCAGGAGGTGTCTGGAGGGGGCGCCCTTAGGGCAGGAGGTGTCTGGAGGGGGCGCCCTTAGGGCAGGAGGTGTCTGGAGGGGGCGCCCTTAGGGCAGGTGGTGTCTGGGGGGGGGCGCGCTTAGGGCAGGCGGTGTCTAGAGGGGCGCGCTTAGGGCAGGCGGTGTCTGGAGGGGGCACACTTAGGGCAGCAAGTGTCTTGAGGGGCGCACTTAGGGCAGGCAGTGTCTGGAGGGGCGCACTTAGGGCAAGCGGTGTCTGGAGGGGGCACGCTTAGGGCAGGCAGTGTCTGGAGGGGGCACGCTTAGGGCAGGTGGTGTCTGGAGGTGGCACGCTTAGGGCAGGCGGTGTCTGGAGGGGATGTGCTTAGGGCAGGCGGTGTCTGGAGGGGGTGTGCTTATAGGCCAGGTGGTGTCAGGATGGATGCGCTTAGGGAAGTCGCTGTTTGGAGGGGGTGTGCTTATAGGCCAGGCGGTGTCAGGATGGGTGCGCTTAGGGAAGTCGCTGTTTGGAGGGGGTGTGCTTATAGGCCAGGCGGTGTCAGGATGGGTGCGCTTAGGGAAGTCGCTGTTTGAAGGGGGCGTGCTAAGGGCAGACAGTGTCTGGAGGGGGCATGCTAAAGGCAGGCGGCATCTGAAAAGGGTGCGTTAAGGGCAGGCTGTGTCTGGAAAGGGTGCGCTAAGGGCAGGCAACATTTGGAGTAGGTGCTCTAGGGTGGTGTCTGGAGTAGGGCGTGCTATGGGTAGGCGGTGTGTGACATATGGCGCCCTAAGGGCAGGCGGTGTGTGGAGGGAGGGCGCTAAGGGCAGGCGGTGTGTGGAGTAAGGTGCCCTAAGGGCAGGCGGTGTGTGGAGTAAGGTGCCCTAAGGGCAGGCGGTGTGTGGAGTAAGGTGCCCTAAGGGCAGGCGGTGTGTGGAGTAAGGTGCCCTAAGGGAAGGCGGTGTGTGGAGTAAGGTGCCCTAAGGGCAGGCGGTGTGTGGAGTAAGGTGCCCTAAGGGCAGGCGGTGTGTGGAGTAAGGTGCCCTAAGGGCAGGCGGTGTGTGGAGTAAGGTGCCCTAAGGGAAGGCGGTGTGTGGAGTAAGGTGCCCTAAGGGCAGGCGGTGTGTGGAGTAAGGTGCCCTAAGGGCAGGCGGTGTGTGGAGTAAGGTGCCCTAAGGGCAGGGGGTGTGTGGAGTAAAGTGCCCTAAGGGCAGGCGGTGTCTGGACATTTAATGGCCAGAATTGTTTAGGACGTTGTGGTTTGCAGGATGGAATAGTATGGATCTCTGCGCTGTTCATCTCATCATATACCATGTGGTGTATATATATATTATTATTTTTTTGCTACCAAGTGTCGTCCATCACAGCTATATGTCGGGAGCCCCCCAGTGTATACGTCAGAGGACCACTGCTTAGGTGGGAGCCCAATGACTTTGTGACTGCACTGGGTTACATTAGGTGCCTTTAATAATAAACATTTACTTCTGATACAACATCTGAACCCACTACCCAAATCCCTTGGGTTACCTGTCCCTGTTGAAGCAGTGTCGTCCCGGTGACGTCACATTCACCATCATGTGAGCCATGTACATACAATACACGTGGAGGCTCCGCAACGTCTCGTGCTCTCTGTTGTCCCATTATAGCTCTTATTGTGTCCACACGAATTCCGGTGCCAATTGGGTGGATAATGGGGCTGATGGTATTGTGAAGTGGCACTGGCGGTGACCTGCCCGTAAACCACTGGTGAATGAGAGAATCAGATGTGCTCCGTTTAGTTGTATCTACGTAGATTACAGATGAAGTCTTTCCTAGTTGAGGGATGGAGGGTTTGGGGGGGGTTCCCTACACTATAAATTCTCAGGAGATCTCGTTTTGAGGTCCATACAACCAGATCCCCCACAGGTCAGTGGGTTCAGTGTTGGCACAGAAGGGCAGATCGTGATGGTTGTCTATATCAAGCAACCGTATGTGTCCCGGAACGTCTTATGCACAAGATGATGGGCAGATCTTCTACAAGCTGGTTTAGGGTTCACACCTGATGCGACTGTGTCCCGGAACGTCTTATGTGCTCAACATGACGGGCAGATCTTCTACTGACCTGGACATAGGTGGGAATATAACTGGTTATGTGGTTCACACCTGATACCGACTGTGTCCCGGAACGTCTTATGCACACCATGACGGGCAGATCTTCTACAAGCTGGTTTAGGGTTCACACCTGATGTCGACTGTGTCCCGGAACGTCTTATGCACACGATGACGGGCAGATCTTCTGGTTCCCACCCGAGAACAGACTGTGCCGAGGCTCCCGTCCTTGTAGAAAGTTATCTGGTCTTACAGTCACAAGTAGGCAGGTTCACCATGAGGGCCGGCCATAGGTAGGTGGGATCAGCATAGGGCCGGTCACAGATAGGTGGGATCAGCATTAGGGCCGGCCGCAGGTAGGTGGGATCAGCCCAAGGGACGGTCACGAACAGGCGGAGTAAGTATGGAGCTTTCCACTCTGAGCTCTCACAACATTCCCAGCTCGGTTTTATGTTTTCTCAGTTTGTAAGTTCTGGGATGTGTCCTTCTCGTGGCCGGATTGCTGCGCACGCTGTGTACACCGCCGTCTACCTATTTCTATTGTATGTACAGTCGTTGTCCTCGGAGAGTTGGTTTCGTATCAGTGTATCGGGGTCTCTCATGCTGCGCCCCTCTTTTTGTCTTCCCCCTCTACAGAGTCCGCTCACACAGGCGTGCCAGGCTCTGACTCTTGCCCTCCACTGGACATGACATCGGGAAATGGTTCATCGCCCATTCCTGCCGCCGCCACCGGCAACACCCCTCAGAACGGTGAGAACAAACCGCCGCAGGCCGTGGTCAAACCGCAGATCCTCACCCATGTCATCGAAGGCTTCGTGATCCAAGAGGGAGCCCAGCCGTTCCCGGTATGATGTCTTCTGTCATGTGATGTGATTGTGACCTGTAATCTATAGATGGCGGGGGGGATAGTAGTCCTGAGGGCGGAGCTTCTCCACCCCGCACACTGTATATGTTATATTATACTCATTGTCCTCCAGATGATTACATATCGCTGATCTTTTTGCTTTTGCAGTCACACAGGAGCAGAGTTGTCCTCGAGGTGAGTGTGCGCTCACATTTACATTGCATTGCTGTGTGGGGGTCTTGTTATGGGGGTGGGGGGGGGTACCACCCCAAAAATGACTGGATTGTATGTGCTTCTTGTGTGGGAGTCTCATTCACTCATTTTGGTCCTTTTTGTTTTATAACATCATACATGTGAATCAGTGAACTGAGAACAGCTGCGGTCTTGTTACAGTGTATAACCCAAGTCTCCAAACTGTGGACCTCCAGCTGTTGCAAAACTACAACTCCCAGAATGCTGGGAATTGTAGTTTGCAACAGCTAGCGATCACCACTTTACACCAAAGGTCTCCATACTGTGGACCTCCAGATGGTGCAATACTACAACACCCAGCATGCCCGGACAGCCGTTGTATGCTCCACAGTTGTGTAGTTATTTTCTGCCAGACCACAGTGCTCTCTGCTGACACCTCTGTCCATGTCAGGAACTGTCCTGAGCAGGAGAGGTTTGCTATGGTGATTTGCTTCTACTCTGGACAGTTCTTGACATGGACAGAGGTGTCAGCAGAGAGCACTGTGGTCAGACTGGAAAGAACTACACAACTTCCTGTGGAGCATACAGCAGCTGATAAGTACTGGAAGGATTAAGATTTTTATATAGAAGTAACTTACAAATCTGTATAACTTTCTGTCACCAGTTGATTTAAAAAAAAAAAAAAAAAAAAAAATCCACTAGAGTACCCCTTTAACTCAGGCATGCGCTGATACACTGTAGCAAGCCAATTGGTTGTATGAGCAGGACCGGGCCAGACAGGGCTTAGCCATATGCATGTTCACTGACTGGAAGCAGAGTCGCTATAGTCTTGATGATTAGTTCGGGGTGTTGTACACGGTCTATTCAGCTCCCAGCACAGAGGGAAGCCCCGCAGCAGCAGCCGCCCATCACTCTGTGTTCTCTTGGGTTCCCCGTGTATTCTCCAGCGTTGACTCCAGACCTGGCACATGGCAGACGCCCGCTGTGGTCGCCCGCTGTGCCCGTTGTTAGTCACCGCTTCATAAAAGAGAATATAGGGACGTAACACAGTAACCTCCTATAACTGCAGCTGCTCTTATGTGACAGGTGGGGCGCTCTACTCTGCTCGTGAGCTCAAAGGAGAAGCATCCGCAAGGACCAGCGCCGGAGAAACAGCCCCAACCGGACGCCAACGCGGCCAACACGACAACCGACTCCGAGATGGAGGAGACCTTCAGAGCAGGTGATAGGCCCAGGAGATGATCGTCTAGACCAACATTTCCCAACCAGGGTGCCTCCAGCTGTTGCAAAGCTACAACTCCCAGCATGCCTGGACAGCCCAAGGCTACTACCCAGCTCTCCTAGACTCCTGAATGACCCATCAGACTGGACCCTGATTTTGTAGTGCAGTGTTTCCCAACCAGCAGGCCTCCAGCTGTTGCAAAACTACAACTCCCAGCATGCCTGGACAGCCAAAGGCTACTACCCAGCTCTCCTAGACTCCTGAATGGCCCATCAGACTGGACCTTGATTTTGTAGTGCAGTGTTTCCCAACATGCAGGCCTCCAGCTGTTGCAAAACTACAACTTCCAGCATGCCCAGACAGCCGAAGGCTGTCCGGGCATGCTGGGAGTTGTAGTTTCTGCAACAGCTGGAGGCACTCTGGTTGGGAAACACTGGTCTACACCAATGTTTCCCAACCAGGGTGCCTCCAGCTGTTGCAGAACTACAACTCTCACCTGTAGTTTTGCAACAGCTGGAGGCACCCTGTTTGATCTCCTATATAGAGGAGCCGATATAAAGGGGCAGTGACCCAAAGTACAAAACAGTGTTTCCCAACCAGTGTGCCTCCAGCTGTTTCAAAACTATAACTCCCGGCCGGGCATGCTGGGAGTTGTAGTTTTGTGACAGCTGGAGGCACCCTGGTTGGGAGCTGCAGTCCTAACCCATCCGTGGGGAGGACAAAGACTCATTTTGTTTTTGTTTTTTTTTTCTTTTTCAGCCTCCAAAAATGAAAGTGATCCCCCTAAACTAAAGTGCGAGCTCTGCGGCCGAGTGGACTTGGAGTACAAATTTAAACGTTCGAAGCGGTTCTGTTCTATGGCGTGCGCAAAAAGGTGACCAATAATTTTATGGAGGGAGGGAGGGAGGGGTGTATACAGTGTATGGGACATATAGGAGAGGTGTATATATTATACAGTGTATGGGACATATAGGAGAGGTGTGTATATATTATACAGTGTATGGGGCATATAGGAGAGGTGTGTATACATTATACAGTGTATGGGGCATATAGGAGAGGTGTGTATATATTATACAGTGTATGGGGCATATAGGAGAGGTGTGTATACATTATACAGTGTATGGGACATATAGGAGAGGTGTGTGTATATATTATACAGTGTATGGGGCATATAGGAGAGGTGTGTGTATATATTATACAGTGTATGGGGCATAAAGGAGAGGTGTATATATTATACAGTGTATGGGGCATATAGGAGAGGTGTGTATATATTATACAGTGTATGGGACATATAGGAGAGGTGTATATATTATACAGTGTATGGGACATATAGGAGAGGTGTGTATACATTATACAGTGTATGGGACATATAGGAGAGGTGTGTATACATTATACAGTGTATGGGACATATAGGAGAGGTGTATATATTATACAGTGTATGGGACATATAGGAGAGGTGTGTATATATTATACAGTGTATGGGACATATAGGAGAGGTGTGTATACATTATACAGTGTATGGGACATATAGGAGAGGTGTGTATACATTATACAGTGTATGGGACATATAGGAGAGGTGTATATATTATACAGTGTATGGGGCATATAGGAGAGGTGTATATATTATACAGTGTATGGGACATATAGGAGAGGTGTGTATATATTATACAGTGTATGGGACATATAGGAGAGGTGTGTATATATTATACAGTGTATGGGGCATATAGGAGAGGTGTGTATATATTATACAGTGTATGGGACATATAGGAGAGGTGTGTATATATTATACAGTGTATGGGGCATATAGGAGAGGTGTGTATATATTATACAGTGTATGGGGCATATAGGAGAGGTGTGTATACATTATACAGTGTATGGGGCATATAGGAGAGGTGTATATATTATACAGTGTATGGGACATATAGGAGAGGTGTATATATTATACAGTGTATGGGGTATATAGGAGAGGTGTGTATACATTATACAGTGTATGGGGCATATAGGAGAGAGGTGTATATATTATACAGTGTATGGGACATATAGGAGAGGTGTGTATTATACAGTGTATGGGACATATAGGAGAGGTGTGTGTATATATTATACAGTGTATGGGGCATATAGGAGAGGTGTATATATTATAGTGTATGGGACATATAGGAGAGGTGTATATATTATACAGTGTATGGGGCATATAGGAGAGGTGTGTATATATTATACAGTGTATGGGGCATATAGGAGAGAGGTGTATATATTATACAGTGTATGGGACATATAGGAGAGAGGTGTATATATTATAGTGTATGGGACATATAGGAGAGGTGTATATATTATACAGTGTATGGGACATATAGGAGAGGTGTATATATTATACAGTGTATGGGACATAGGAGAGGTGTATATATTATACAGTGTATGGGACATATAGGAGAGGTGTATATATTATACAGTGTATGGGACATATAGGAGAGGTGTGTATACATTATACAGTGTATGGGACATATAGGAGAGGTGTGTATATATTATACAGTGTATGGGACATATAGGAGAGGTGTATATATTATACAGTGTATGGGACATATAGGAGAGGTGTGTATATATTATACAGTGTATGGGACATATAGGAGAGGTGTATACATTATACAGTGTATGGGGCATATAGGAGAGGTGTGTATATATTATACAGTGTATGGGACATATAGGAGAGGTGTGTATATATTATACAGTGTATGGGACATATAGGAGAGATGTGTATATATTATACAGTGTATGGGACATATAGGAGAGGTGTGTATATATTATACAGTGTATGGGGCATATAGGAGAGGTGTGTATATATTATACAGTGTATGGGACATATAGGAGAGATGTGTATATATTATACAGTGTATGGGACATATAGGAGAGGTGTGTATATATTATACAGTGTATGGGGCATATAGGAGAGGTGTGTATATATTATACAGTGTATGGGACATATAGGAGAGGTGTGTATTATACAGTGTATGGGGCATATAGGAGAGGTGTATATATTATAGTGTATGGGACATATAGGAGAGGTGTATATATTATACAGTGTATGGGGCATATAGGAGAGGTGTGTATATATTATACAGTGTATGGGACATATAGGAGAGAGGTGTATATATTATACAGTGTATGGGACATATAGGAGAGGTGTGTATACATTATACAGTGTATGGGGCATATAGGAGAGGTGTGTATACATTATACAGTGTATGGGACATATAGGAGAGGTGTGTATATATTATACAGTGTATGGGACATATAGGAGAGGTGTGTATACATTATACAGTGTATGGGACATATAGGAGAGGTGTGTATATATTATACAGTGTATGGGACATATAGGAGAGGTGTGTATATATTATACAGTGTATGGGACATATAGGAGAGGTGTGTATATATTATACAGTGTATGGGACATATAGGAGAGGTGTATATATTATACAGTGTATGGGACATATAGGAGAGGTGTGTATACATTATACAGTGTATGGGACATATAGGAGAGGTGTGTATACATTATACAGTGTATGGGACATATAGGAGAGGTGTGTATATATTATACAGTGTATGGGGCATATAGGAGAGGTGTGTATATATTATACAGTGTATGGGACATATAGGAGAGGTGTGTATACATTATACAGTGTATGGGGTATATAGGAGAGGTGTGTATATATTATACAGTGTATGGGACATATAGGAGAGGTGTATATATTATACAGTGTATGGGCATATAGGAGAGGTGTGTATATATTATACAGTGTATGGGACATATAGGAGAGGTGTGTATATATTATACAGTGTATGGGACATATAGGAGAGGTGTGTATATATTATACAGTGTATGGGACATATAGGAGAGGTGTGTATATATTATACAGTGTATGGGGCATATAGGAGAGGTGTGTGTATATTATACAGTGTATGGGGCATATAGGAGAGGTGTATATATTATACAGTGTATGGGGTATATAGGAGAGGTGTGTATATATTATACAGTGTATGGGGCATATAGGAGAGGTGTATATATTATACAGTGTATGGGACATATAGGAGAGGTGTGTATATATTATACAGTGTATGGGACATATAGGAGAGGTGTGTATATATTATACAGTGTATGGGACATATAGGAGAGGTGTGTATATATTATACAGTGTATGGGACATATAGGAGAGGTGTGTATATATTATACAGTGTATGGGACATATAGGAGAGGTGTGTATATATTATACAGTGTATGGGACATATAGGAGAGGTGTGTGTATATATTATACAGTGTATGGGGCATATAGGAGAGGTGTGTGTATATATTATACAGTGTATGGGACATATAGGAGAGGTGTATATATTATACAGTGTATGGGGTATATAGGAGAGGTGTGTATACATTATACAGTGTATGGGGCATATAGGAGAGAGGTGTATATATTATACAGTGTATGGGACATATAGGAGAGGTGTGTATTATACAGTGTATGGGACATATAGAAGAGGTGTGTGTATATATTATACAGTGTATGGGGCATATAGGAGAGGTGTATATATTATACAGTGTATGGGACATATAGGAGAGGTGTGTATACATTATACAGTGTATGGGGTATATAGGAGAGGTGTGTATACATTATACAGTGTATGGGGCATATAGGAGAGAGGTGTATATATTATACAGTGTATGGGACATATAGGAGAGGTGTGTATTATACAGTGTATGGGACATATAGAAGAGGTGTGTGTATATATTATACAGTGTATGGGGCATATAGGAGAGGTGTATATATTATACAGTGTATGGGACATATAGGAGAGGTGTATATATTATACAGTGTATGGGGCATATAGGAGAGGTGTGTATATATTATACAGTGTATGGGGCATATAGGAGAGAGGTGTATATATTATACAGTGTATGGGACATATAGGAGAGAGGTGTATATATTATACAGTGTATGGGACATATAGGAGAGGTGTGTATATATTATACAGTGTATGGGACATATAGGAGAGGTGTATATATTATACAGTGTATGGGACATATAGGAGAGGTGTGTATACATTATACAGTGTATGGGACATATAGGAGAGGTGTGTATATATTATACAGTGTATGGGGCATATAGGAGAGGTGTGTATATATTATACAGTGTATGGGACATATAGGAGAGGTGTGTATACATTATACAGTGTATGGGACATATAGGAGAGGTGTGTATATATTATACAGTGTATGGGACATATAGGAGAGATGTGTATATATTATACAGTGTATGGGACATATAGGAGAGGTGTGTATATATTATACAGTGTATGGGGCATATAGGAGAGGTGTGTATATATTATACAGTGTATGGGACATATAGGAGAGGTGTATATATTATACAGTGTATGGGACATATAGGAGAGGTGTGTATACATTATACAGTGTATGGGGCATATAGGAGAGGTGTATATATTATACAGTGTATGGGACATATAGGAGAGGTGTGTATACATTATACAGTGTATGGGGCATATAGGAGAGGTGTGTATATATTATACAGTGTATGGGACATATAGGAGAGATGTGTATACATTATACAGTGTATGGGACATATAGGAGAGGTGTATATATTATACAGTGTATGGGGCATATAGGAGAGATGTGTATACATTATACAGTGTATGGGACATATAGGAGAGGTGTATATATTATACAGTGTATGGGACATATAGGAGAGGTGTGTATATATTATACAGTGTATGGGGCATATAGGAGAGGTGTGTATATATTATACAGTGTATGGGACATATAGGAGAGATGTGTATATATTATACAGTGTATGGGACATATAGGAGAGGTGTGTATATATTATACAGTGTATGGGGCATATAGGAGAGGTGTGTATATATTATACAGTGTATGGGACATATAGGAGAGGTGTGTATTATACAGTGTATGGGGCATATAGGAGAGGTGTATATATTATAGTGTATGGGACATATAGGAGAGGTGTATATATTATACAGTGTATGGGGCATATAGGAGAGGTGTGTATATATTATACAGTGTATGGGACATATAGGAGAGAGGTGTATATATTATACAGTGTATGGGACATATAGGAGAGGTGTGTATACATTATACAGTGTATGGGGCATATAGGAGAGGTGTGTATACATTATACAGTGTATGGGACATATAGGAGAGGTGTGTATATATTATACAGTGTATGGGACATATAGGAGAGGTGTGTATACATTATACAGTGTATGGGACATATAGGAGAGGTGTGTATATATTATACAGTGTATGGGACATATAGGAGAGGTGTGTATATATTATACAGTGTATGGGACATATAGGAGAGGTGTGTATATATTATACAGTGTATGGGACATATAGGAGAGGTGTATATATTATACAGTGTATGGGACATATAGGAGAGGTGTGTATACATTATACAGTGTATGGGACATATAGGAGAGGTGTGTATACATTATACAGTGTATGGGACATATAGGAGAGGTGTGTATATATTATACAGTGTATGGGGCATATAGGAGAGGTGTGTATATATTATACAGTGTATGGGACATATAGGAGAGGTGTGTATACATTATACAGTGTATGGGGTATATAGGAGAGGTGTGTATATATTATACAGTGTATGGGACATATAGGAGAGGTGTATATATTATACAGTGTATGGGCATATAGGAGAGGTGTGTATATATTATACAGTGTATGGGACATATAGGAGAGGTGTGTATATATTATACAGTGTATGGGACATATAGGAGAGGTGTGTATATATTATACAGTGTATGGGACATATAGGAGAGGTGTGTATATATTATACAGTGTATGGGGCATATAGGAGAGGTGTGTGTATATTATACAGTGTATGGGGCATATAGGAGAGGTGTATATATTATACAGTGTATGGGGTATATAGGAGAGGTGTGTATATATTATACAGTGTATGGGGCATATAGGAGAGGTGTATATATTATACAGTGTATGGGACATATAGGAGAGGTGTGTATATATTATACAGTGTATGGGACATATAGGAGAGGTGTGTATATATTATACAGTGTATGGGACATATAGGAGAGGTGTGTATATATTATACAGTGTATGGGACATATAGGAGAGGTGTGTATATATTATACAGTGTATGGGACATATAGGAGAGGTGTGTATATATTATACAGTGTATGGGACATATAGGAGAGGTGTGTGTATATATTATACAGTGTATGGGGCATATAGGAGAGGTGTGTGTATATATTATACAGTGTATGGGACATATAGGAGAGGTGTATATATTATACAGTGTATGGGGTATATAGGAGAGGTGTGTATACATTATACAGTGTATGGGGCATATAGGAGAGAGGTGTATATATTATACAGTGTATGGGACATATAGGAGAGGTGTGTATTATACAGTGTATGGGACATATAGAAGAGGTGTGTGTATATATTATACAGTGTATGGGGCATATAGGAGAGGTGTATATATTATACAGTGTATGGGACATATAGGAGAGGTGTGTATACATTATACAGTGTATGGGGTATATAGGAGAGGTGTGTATACATTATACAGTGTATGGGGCATATAGGAGAGAGGTGTATATATTATACAGTGTATGGGACATATAGGAGAGGTGTGTATTATACAGTGTATGGGACATATAGAAGAGGTGTGTGTATATATTATACAGTGTATGGGGCATATAGGAGAGGTGTATATATTATACAGTGTATGGGACATATAGGAGAGGTGTATATATTATACAGTGTATGGGGCATATAGGAGAGGTGTGTATATATTATACAGTGTATGGGGCATATAGGAGAGAGGTGTATATATTATACAGTGTATGGGACATATAGGAGAGAGGTGTATATATTATACAGTGTATGGGACATATAGGAGAGGTGTGTATATATTATACAGTGTATGGGACATATAGGAGAGGTGTATATATTATACAGTGTATGGGACATATAGGAGAGGTGTGTATACATTATACAGTGTATGGGACATATAGGAGAGGTGTGTATATATTATACAGTGTATGGGGCATATAGGAGAGGTGTGTATATATTATACAGTGTATGGGACATATAGGAGAGGTGTGTATACATTATACAGTGTATGGGACATATAGGAGAGGTGTGTATATATTATACAGTGTATGGGACATATAGGAGAGATGTGTATATATTATACAGTGTATGGGACATATAGGAGAGGTGTGTATATATTATACAGTGTATGGGGCATATAGGAGAGGTGTGTATATATTATACAGTGTATGGGACATATAGGAGAGGTGTATATATTATACAGTGTATGGGACATATAGGAGAGGTGTGTATACATTATACAGTGTATGGGGCATATAGGAGAGGTGTATATATTATACAGTGTATGGGACATATAGGAGAGGTGTGTATACATTATACAGTGTATGGGGCATATAGGAGAGGTGTGTATATATTATACAGTGTATGGGACATATAGGAGAGATGTGTATACATTATACAGTGTATGGGACATATAGGAGAGGTGTATATATTATACAGTGTATGGGGCATATAGGAGAGATGTGTATACATTATACAGTGTATGGGACATATAGGAGAGGTGTATATATTATACAGTGTATGGGACATATAGGAGAGGTGTGTATATATTATACAGTGTATGGGGTATATAGGAGAGGTGTGTATATATTATACAGTGTATGGGACATATAGGAGAGGTGTGTATATATTATACAGTGTATGGGGCATATAGGAGAGGTGTGTATATATTATACAGTGTATGGGGCATATAGGAGAGGTGTGTATATATTATACAGTGTATGGGACATAAAGGAGAGGTGTGTATATATTATACAGTGTATGGGGCATATAGGAGAGGTGTGTATATATTATACAGTGTATGGGACATAAAGGAGAGGTGTGTATATATTATACAGTGTATGGGGCATATAGGAGAGGTGTGTATATATTATACAGTGTATGGGACATATAGGAGAGGTGTGTATACATTATACAGTGTATGGGACATATAGGAGAGGTGTATATATTATACAGTGTATGGGACATATAGGAGAGGTGTGTATATATTATACAGTGTATGGGGTATATAGGAGATGTGTATATATTATACAGTGTATGGGACATATAGGAGAGGTGTATATATTATACAGTGTATGGGACATATAGGAGAGGTGTGTATATATTATACAGTGTATGGGGCATATAGGAGAGGTGTGTATATATTATACAGTGTATGGGACATATAGGAGAGGTGTGTATATATTATACAGTGTATGGGACATATAGGAGAGGTGTGTATATATTATACAGTGTATGGGGCATATAGGAGAGGTGTGTATATATTATACAGTGTATGGGGCATATAGGAGAGGTGTGTATATATTATACAGTGTATGGGACATATAGGAGAGGTGTATATATTATACAGTGTATGGGACATATAGGAGAGGTGTGTATATATTATACAGTGTATGGGGTATATAGGAGATGTGTATATATTATACAGTGTATGGGACATATAGGAGAGGTGTGTATACATTATACAGTGTATGGGGCATATAGGAGAGGTGTGTATATATTATACAGTGTATGGGGCATATAGGAGAGGTGTATATATTATACAGTGTATGGGGCATATAGGAGAGGTGTGTATATATTATACAGTGTATGGGGCATATAGGAGAGGTGTATATATTATACAGTGTATGGGGCATATAGGAGAGGTGTATATATTATACAGTGTATGGGGCATATAGGAGAGGTGTGTATACATTATACAGTGTATGGGACATATAGGAGAGATGTGTATACATTATACAGTGTATGGGGCATATAGGAGAGGTGTGTATATATTATACAGTGTATGGGGCATATAGAAGAGGTGTGTATATATTATACAGTGTATGGGGCATATAGGAGAGGTGTATACATTATACAGTGTATGGGGCATATAGGAGAGGTGTGTATACATTATACAGTGTATGGGGCATATAGGAGAGGTGTATACATTATACAGTGTATGGGGCATATAGGAGAGGTGTGTATATATTATACAGTGTATGGGACATATAGGAGAGGTGTGTATATATTATACAGTGTATGGGCATATAGGAGAGGTGTGTATATATTATACAGTGTATGGGACATATAGGAGAGGTGTGTATATATTATACAGTGTATGGGACATATAGGAGAGGTGTGTATATATTATACAGTGTATGGGGCATATAGGAGGTGTATATATTATACAGTGTATGGGGCATATAGGAGAGGTGTGTATATATTATACAGTGTATGGGGCATATAGGAGAGGTGTGTATATATTATACAGTGTATGGGACATATAGGAGAGGTGTGTATACATTATACAGTGTATGGGGCATATAGGAGAGGTGTGTATATATTATACAGTGTATGGGGCATATAGGAGAGGTGTGTATACATTATACAGTGTATGGGACATATAGGAGAGGTGTGTATATATTATACAGTGTATGGGGCATATAGGAGAGGTGTGTATATATTATACAGTGTATGGGGCATATAGGAGAGGTGTGTATATATTATACAGTGTATGGGGCATATAGGAGAGGTGTGTATATATTATACAGTGTATGGGACATATAGGAGAGGTGTGTATATATTATACAGTGTATGGGACATATAGGAGAAGTGTGTATATATTATACAGTGTATGGGGTATATAGGAGAGGTGTGTATACATTGTACAGAGGGCCTGAGGTGTATAGATGGGGTGTGTATGCTTTGTATAGCTTTAGGGAATATAGGAGGGAGGTGTGTATACTTTATACATGTTGTGGGGTGTATAACGCTGCCCCTCTGATCCTCCAGGTATAACGTGGGCTGCACTAAGCGCGTTGGCCTTTTTCATCCGGATCGCAGCAAGGTACAGAAACCCGCAGTAGTAGTAGTAGCTGCCGCCAAACCCCTGCGGCGGAGATCACGGAAGAATACCGCGCAGAGTCCCAGCGCAGAGGACACGATGCAGGTACAGTCCTCAGCGGGTCTAAGTCTGCAGGAGAATAGATATAACACGTGGGTCCTGCACCTCTTCATAGATTAGTACTAGAAATAAGGGGGCGCACTCACCCCACCCGTCTGTGAGCCCACACTCCATAATCATCAGGGACTATCTACAGCAGACAAGGACTGTCTCCATAAACCAATAACACTCATGGTGGCAGTGATGGCGGTGCACTTGCTCACACCTTCTGCGGTAATATCAGCCCACACGGAAACGATCACCTGTTGCAGGTCTTGCCACACAGTAGATGGAAGTCCTAACATGATCTAAGGACCCCAAAGATGTCTATAGGATAATGATCTGGGGACTGTGAAGGTGCATTGTCCTGCTGACAGTCTTGATTCTGCCATAGACCAAACGGCTGCCATAACTCTACTGTCCAAAGGTCCATCCACAGGTATCGGGTATGAGAAGAAGAGCTCAACGAATAATGATTGTGCCAAATCCCCCAACACTTAGATCCATCTGACCAGGCCATGTTTCTCTATATAGATCTGGATCCATCTGACCAGGCCATGTTTCTCTATAGAGATCTGGATCCATCTGACCAGGCCATGTTTCTCTATAGAGATCTGGATCCATCTGACCAGGCCATGTTTCTCTATAGAGATCTGGATCCATCTGACCAGGTCATGTTTCTCTATAGAGATCTGGATCCATCTAACCAGGACATGTTTCTCCACAGAGATCTGGATCCATCTCACCAGGACATGTTTCTCTATATAGATCTGGAACCATCTGACCAGATCATGTTTCTCTATATAGATCTGGAACCATCTGACCAGGCCATGTCCCTCTATAGAGATCTGGATCCATCTGACCAGGTCATGTTTCTCTATAGAGATCTGGGTCCATCTGACCAGGACATGTTTCTCTATAGAGATCTGGATCCATCTGACCAGGTCATGTTTCTCTATAGAGATCTGGATCCATCTGACCAGGCCATGTCCCTCTATAGAGATCTGGATCCATCTGACCGGGCCATGTTTCTCTATAGATATCTGGATCCATCTGACCAGGCCATGTTTCTCTATAGTGATCTGAATTCATCTGACCAGGCCATGTTTCTCTGTAGAGATCTGGATCCATCTGACCAGGTCATGTTTCTATATATAGATCTGGATCCATCTGACCAGGACATTTTTCTCTATAGAGATCTGGATCCATCTGACCAGGACATGTTTCTCTATAGAGATCTGGATCCATCTGACCAGGCCATGTTTCTCTATAGAGATCTGGACCCATCTGACCAGGACATGTTTCTCTATAGAGATCTGGATCCATCTGATCAGGACATGTTTCTCTATAGAGATCTGGAGCCATCTGACCAGGTCACGTTTCTCTATAGAGATCTGGATCCATCTGACCAGGCCACGTTTCTCTATAGAGATCTGGATCCATCTGACCAGGCCACGTTTCTCTATAGAGATCTGGATCCATCTGACCAGGCCATGTTTCTCTATAGAGATCTGGATCCATCTGACCAGGCCATGTTTCTCTATAGAGATCTGGATCCATCTGACCAGGCCATGTTTCTCTATAGAGATCTGGATCCATCTGACCAGGCCATGTTTCTCTATAGAGATCTGGATCCATCTGACCAGGACATGTTTCTCTATAGATATCTGGATCCATCTGACCAGGCCATGTTTCTCTATAGAGATCTGCATCCATCTGACCAGGCCATGTTTCTCTATAGAGATCTGCATCCATCTGACCAGGCCATGTTTCTCTATAGAGATCTGGATCCATCTGACCAGGCCATGTTTCTCTATAGAGATCTGGATCCATCTGACCAGGCCATGTTTCTCTATAGAGATCTGGATCCATCTGACCAGGCCATGTTTCTCTATAGAGATCTGGAACCATCTAACCAGGACATGTTTCTCCACAGAGATCTGGATCCATCTAACCAGGACATGTTTCTCTATATAGATCTGGAACCATCTGACCAGATCATGTTTCTCTATATAGATCTGGAACCATCTGACCAGGCCATGTCCCTCTATAGAGATCTGGATCCATCTGACCAGGCCATGTTTCTCTATAGAGATCTGGGTCCATCTGACCAGGCCATGTCCCTCTATAGAGATCTGGATCCATCTGACCGGGCCATGTTTCTCTATAGAGATCTGGATCCATCTGACCAGGCCATGTTTCTCTATAGAGATCTGGATCCATCTGACCAGGCCATGTTTCCCTATAGAGATCTGGATCCATCTGACCAGGCCATGTTTCTCTATAGAGATCTGGATCCATCTGACCAGGACATGTTTCTCTATAGAGATCTGGATCCATCTGACCAGGACATGTTTCTCTATATAGATCTGGATCCATCTGATCAGGACATGTTTCTCTATAGAGATCTGGATCCATCTGACCAGGCCATGTTTCTCTATAGAGATCTGGATCCATCTGACCAGGACATGTTTCTCTATAGAGATCTGGATCCATCTGACCAGGCCACGTTTCTCTATAGAGATCTGGATCCATCTGACCAGGCCATGTTTCTCTATAGAGATCTGGATCCATCTGACCAGGCCACGTTTCTCTATAGAGATCTGGACCCATCTGACCAGGTCATGTTTCTCTATAGAGATCTGGATCCATCTGACCAGGCCACGTTTCTCTATAGAGATCTGGATCCATCTGACCAGGTCATGTTTCTCTATAGAGATCTGGATCCATCTGACCAGGCCACGTTTCTCTATAGAGATCTGGATCCATCTGACCAGGTCATGTTTCTCTATAGAGATCTGGATCCATCTGACCAGGCCATGTTTCCCCACAGAGATCTGGATCCATCTGACCAGGCCATGTTTCTCTATAGAGATCTGGATCCATCTGACCAGGCCATGTTTCTCTATAGAGATCTGGATCCATCTGACCAGGCCACGTTTCTCTATAGAGATCTGGATCCATCTGACCAGGCCACGTTTCTCTATAGAGATCTGGATCCATCTGACCAGGTCATGTTTCTCTATAGAGATCTGGATCCATCTGACCAGGCCATGTTTCCCCACAGAGATCTGGATCCATCTGACCAGGCCATGTTTCTCTATAGAGATCTGGATCCATCTGACCAGGCCATGTTTCTCTATAGAGATCTGGATCCATCTGACCAGGCCATGTTTCTCTATAGAGATCTGGATCCATCTGACCAGGACATGTTTCTCTATATAGATCTGGATCCATCTGACCGGGACATGTTTCTCTATATAGATCTGGATCCATCTGACCAGGACATGTTTCTCTATAGAGATCTGGATCCATCTGACCAGGACATGTTTCTCTATAGAGATCTGGATCCATCTGACCAGGCCATGTTTCTCTATAGAGATCTGGATCCATGTCACTGATCACTGGATCTTTCAGTCTAATGTCCATCTAGGGTAGGCTCACAGTTTCACACTGCTGATGAGCCAATGTCAGTCACTTGAGCGAACTCCCTGCTGCGGCCTGGTAGCCCACAGGACTACCCAGCCGCAGCAGGGAGCTCGCGTAAGTGACTGGCACCAGCGCATACGCAGAGTGAAATACACTATGGTTACGCTATATATAACTCTTCCTTTACACCAAAAATGATCCATAGAAAACAGAAAAGCTTTGGCTGTAAAAGCGCAGGGCACAGGTGACCATTTGGTGTCTCTTATGTTTTTCTATCATTTGTACGATATGTGGAGAAGCTACAATGATAGACGAGTAGACGGCCATAGTTGTGTCTGGAGAAGCTCGGCAGACATCTTTATATTGGAGTTTCTCCCCACAGATGCCGGAACCCATCACACCCATTAGTGTGACGCCCCTGACTACGACTACAACCACCACCACCTCCAACCTCAAACACAGCAACAGCCAGGACTCCAGCCGCTGCTCTGACAACTCCAGCTACGAGGAGCCATTATCGCCCATGTCTGCCAGCTCGTCCCTCTCCCGCCAGCGCCATAATGACCGGGGACTGGAGCTGACGGATATACAGGGGGGAGACCTGTTAACGGCGAACCACAACTTCTTACCGAGCGACCCCACTAAGTGGAACGTGGAAGACGTCTACAAGTTCATCCGCTCCTTGCCAGGTGCGTAATCTCCTTCAAGTGCTGATCTATACCAGACTTCACCATGTTAGGGGGGGGGGGGGGTAACCAAAGGCCATTCTAGATTTGTAGACTCTTAATTACTTCTATATAAAGATCTTAACCCTTTCAGTACTTATCAGCTGCTGTATACTCCACATGAGGTCCGGAGGAAGTTGTGTAGTTCTTTCTAGTCTGACCACAGTGCTCTCTGCTGACACCTCTGTCCGTGTCAGGAACTGTCCAGAGCAGGAGCAAAGCCCCAAAGGAAACCTCTCCTGCTCTGGACAGTTCCTGACACGGACCGAGGTGTCAGCAGAGAGCACTGGGGTCAGACTGGAAAGAACTACACAACCTCATGTGGAGTATACAGCAGCTGATAAGTACTGGAAGGATTAAGATTTTTATGTAGAAGTAATTCACAAATCTGTTTAACTTTCTGGCCCCAGTTGATTTGAAATTCTTTTTTGATTATGACTTTTTTTTTTTTTTTTATTAATCTCCAGAGTACCCCTATAAGCTGGCCAATCACATGACCCAACCCAAGGGTCCTAATCTCGCTGAGAATGGGATTATAAACTGGTGAAGTGCACGGCAGAGCTCCTTGCCCAACCACTCCTTTTGACTCCACTCCACAGACCTGTTTCCCAACCAGAGTGCCTGCAGCTGTTGCAAAACTTCCACTCCCAGCATGCCCGGACAGCAAAGGCTGTCCAGGCATGCTGGGAGTTGTAGTTTTGCAACAGCTGGAGGCACTCTGGTTGGGAAACACTGATTTTATATATATATAGGGGAGCCTATATATAAAGGGACAGTGACCCAAAATGTCATCCAATAGTGTTTCACAACCAGTGTACCTCCAGCTGTTGCAAAACTCAACTCCCAAAAACCTCTTTAAGTTCAGCAACATCCCAGTAAATCCTGTTCCCCGTGTCTCTCACCCTTCTTCTCCGCCCAGGTTGTCAGGAGATTTCCGAAGAGTTCCGCTCGCAGGAGATCGACGGCCAAGCCCTGCTGCTCCTCAAAGAAGATCATCTCATGAGCACCATGAACATTAAACTGGGGCCGGCGCTGAAGCTCTACGCCCGGATCAGCATGCTGAAGGATTCCTAACCTGCTCAACCCCCTAGTGCAACGTCTGGACTGAAGGCCTGGGGGGGGGGGGGGGGGGGGGCGGCCACGTGCTCCTCCGGAGGGCCGAGATTATCTGCAATGGGATAACCACGAATGGATGGAGTTGGAACTGCGTTATTTATAGGAGTTTTCCCTCATTTTATATATTTTTATGACCAAATTCTCTATTTTATAAGGTTCCTCCAGTTTTTTCAGCAAAAAAGAAGAAAAATGAATTTGTAGATTTGTATCCGACCAACATTTCATTTATTCGAAAACTTTTTGTTAATTTTTTCTGGATTTCGATTTACAAGGTTCTTGGCTCCTTTCATCCAGCGGTGAGGTCCCAGGTAGAGCCTTGCGCATTTTTTTGTTTAAATCCCGCTGTATTTCTGACCAATCCTTCCTGCTCCTGCAACGTATGTGTCCAATCCTGCCCGCTGTATTTCTGACCATTACTGCCCGCTCCCGCTGTATTTCTGACCATTACTGCCCGCTCCCGCTGCACTTCTGACCATTACTGCCCGCTCACGCTGTATTTCTGACCATTACTGCCCGCTGTATTTCTGACCATTACTGCCCGCTCCCGCTGTATTTCTGACCATTACTGCCCGCTCCCGCTGTATTTCTGACCATTACTGCCCGCTCCCGCTGCACTTCTGACCATTACTGCCCGCTCCCGCTGCACTTCTGACCATTACTGCCCGCTCACGCTGTATTTCTGACCATTACTGCCCGCTCCCGCTGTATTTCTGACCATTACTGCCCGCTGTACTTCTGACCATTACTGCCCGCTCCCGCTGTACTTCTGACCATTACTGCCCGCTCCCGCTGTATTTCTGACCATTACTGCCCGCTCCCGCTGTATTTCTGACCATTACTGCCTGATTAAGGTGTGTTCCACTCTTGCAACGTTTGTCCACATGGTCTAACCATTACCGACGTTCCCGCAAGGTGTGTTCAGCTCCTGTCACATGTGTCCAATTCTGCGCGCTCAAGCCACGAGTCCACTCCCGCTATATTTCTAGCCACTACCACAAAGTGCGTTTTCTGCTCCTGCAACATGTGTACAATCCGTGTTCTGTTCCCGCAAACATTTTGTCACAGCTTTTAGAAATAATACCCCTCCTGCCATTTCATCATCCCTTGTGCCATGTCATCAACCTCAGCAGGATTTGGCGGGACCCGCTATATGTTCGGTGACTGCCCGCTCCCTCCCCCAACAACCTTATTACCGCCCGCAAGTTTTTCTTTTTTTATAGGACCAGTGAGATCCCTTTTCCGATGCATTGCTCTAGTCTCTGGGATTAGAGGTAGAAGGACGCAGAGCAACGGCGGCGACTGGTCCCATCGTCTTCTCCTTCATTATAGCGGACATTGACTGAATAGCTGCAAGGAAGCATTTCTGGCCTCACGCTGGACACCACTGATGGTCACGACTCCTCTCTACAATGCCGAAAGTAGACGACCATGTATGAGACCTCTACACCTCCTGATACTGTAAGACCACGTCTAACAGCTGTATGGTGGGCCCTCAATAACAGGGGGACCCCAGTGCAGCCTCTCTGACCTCTCACGTGCACAGCATTCACACGTTCTCCACTGGGTGCTGGTACGATCCATAGCGGTCACATTGAGCGGTCTACCCTCATCTACGGCCCCGGACCCTTCTCCGTATTACATTTCCAGAGCTTGGGCTGTATTTTATATATTATTTTTTCATGCTATTAGACTAATCCTTTCAGTATTTCTCATAGCCAAAAAAACCATTACCAGGAAGACACTCACTTGGCACTGCCCACCAGCCATACCTTCTCTCCAGCCCGGGCAGTGTTCCTGTGCACTACAGATAAAACGTCTACTACTGTGATGGCCCCCGGGGGGATGGGATCTATGGTGCTAGGTTATAAAGTCTGTGTTATCTTTATTTTATAAATAAAGTTGCAGTTGTATTAATAATATGTCGTGTTGGCCACGTGTTCTGAAGTCTTTGTGAGGTTCAGATTAAAGCGTAACACTCGGTCAGCTGTTTCCATTGCACGTGATACGGTCTTCTCACCACCACAGACCACAACTGAGTCATAGAGAACGCTCGTCTGCTTACTGCAGTGTTTCCCAACCAGGGGGCCTCCAGATGTGGCAAAACTACAACTCCCAGCATGCTAGGAGTTGTAGTTTTGCAAAAGCTGTAGACACATGGTTCAGTCTTGTGGCCTTCATAAGCCAAGAATGAGTTTAACCCCATCTGTGGGCAAAAGCAAGCATTTGACTCCATTAAGAAGCCTTAGAATGTGACTGGGGATTTAATAAGCCAAGTGTGTATCTATCTGCATACAGCAGTTTCAGGGTAGCTGCCCCACGTCAGTACAGAACTAGATGTTGGCTGCAGAGTGGATTATCATTGTGGGACCAAAGGGGGAAAGGTTTCTCCTTGAGCAGAGCAGCACAAAGATATGAAGACTTACGGTACATGCTCAACTGGGAGTTCTAGGAAGAGAGATGCAAAGCAGCATTCTGACTGCCACCTTTCTGGAGGTAGCTTTACCTGCAAGTCAAAATTTGACTCCCATTAAGAAGCCTTGGAATGTGACTGGGGGTTTAATAAGCCAAAGCAGACACTCTGCAGAAGGAGCGTTCACCTACCTGTACACCGCTGTTCCAGGGTTGTTGCCCCTTATCAGTACCAAGCTGGGTGCTGGCTGCAGAGTGGCCTATTGTGGGACAAAATGGGTAATGTTTCTCCTTGAGGAGAGAACTATAATGATGGGTGTAGACTTATAGGCCAATATCTCAGTCTCAGTGAGCGATCACCAATCTGGATGGTGCCCCACGTCAGTACAGAGCTGGGTGCTGGCTGCAGAGTGGATTATCAGTGTGGGTGTAAAAGAGGGAATGTTTCTCCTTGAGGAGAGCACTGCAAAGATATGAACACTTATAGACCATTCATGATCTACTGGGAATTCTTATAAATGATAGGGAAAGCATTCCCTTCAATGCCACCTTTCTGGAGGTAGCTTTACCTGCAAGACAGAATTTGACTCCCAGTAAGAAGCCTTAGAATGTAACTGGGGATTTAATGAGCCACACACTCTGCAGAACAAGCGTTTACCTGTAGGCAGGTGTTAAAAGACCAATCAAGACACTATGCAGATGGTGAGTTTACTCATCTGTGCACAGGGTTGTTGCCCCTTATCAGTGAAGATAGGCCTATCATGGTAGGACCAAAGATATAAAGACATGGGGGGAGATTTATCAAAACCTGTGCAGAGGAAAACTTGTCCAGTTGCCCATAGCAACCAATCAGCTTGCTTCTTTCATTTTCATCAAGGCATGTGAAAAATGAAAGAAGCGATCTGATTGGTTGCTATGGGCAACTGGGCAACTTTTCCTCTGCACAGGTTTTGATAAATCTCCCCCATGGAGACTTAAATGCCATCCAGTCTCCACTGGGAGAGACTTATGAACAGCAGCTTTATGACACTTTAATAATTAAATCCCCAGTCATGATCTAAGGCTTCCTAAAGGAGTTGGCCGCTTTATGGGCAAATTCTTCAGTGCACTGTAATAGTTATAGGACATACTAACAATTGCTCCTGCTTTGCCCTAGTGCAGATCAATAAAAAAAAAAAAAAAAAAAAACATACACCCACCCTCTAGCTATGCCATCCTGCTTGGTACTGGGAACATCAATCATGTCCAGAATATAGCCAAGCATGGAGGAGCACATGACCATGCACCTCCCTCTGTATCCTCCACTACATCTGTATATGTCTATGGAGTGAGCAGGAGCAGCACTCACCATTACCCGCCTTTACTCTCTCGTCTGTGAGCTTAAAAAAAAAAAAAAACTCAGCTCAAGAATTTGCGAGGAGGCGGTGTAAGTGTTGGGCTCGTGTCCTCTAAATAGGAGCAGACAGACCCTTTTCCTTCTGAAGGAAACCTACTTTGCCTCTCCGTTCTTCTTGCTTTTAGATGTCAATTGCAAATTACCATATACTTCGCCCTTCACATACAAAAACCTACGTGTGAGTGAAGCTGAAGTGCTCTGTGCTGCTCTGTGCATTTCATTCTCTGCCAAACTACATGAAATCCTTCAGTATAGCACTGTGTGTCCAGTGACTGAGGTTCCCGCAAGGGTTTATCCATTCTGAAAGGAAAAACACACAAACGTTATTATTATTGCGTTATTCGCCACGCCCCACAATGAAATAACGCCAGCGGGAGCCGCAGGGTTTATACAAAGGTTGCATTTACAAGTTTATTTTCACAACAGATACAAATAGCAACTTTCCAACTTTTTTTTTTTTTTTTTTCCATTTTCCTTGTTATTTTTGTGTTTTTTTTTATACATAATGAAATGGGTTTCTCAGCTGTGAATTAGTTCAGTCGTCGGAAAAAAAAACGGAGGCAGTATCACCCCCATCATTGCCTTGAAGGAGATATAGCTAGGCCCTACATACATGTGGCTTGTATCTTATATAGAAAAAAAGAGTGTTAATCAGTATATTAGCATATGTACACGTTATTAACATGCCGAGGGTGGGGGAGGGTAGTCCTTGCATAACCCTTATACAACACATTAGAAGCAGGAGGAAGGGGGAGGGGGGCAGCCAAATTCAGCCTAAACAACAAAAAGGAAACAATTGATAATAAAACATACAACTGGTAAAATAACCGTATAGTTAAGGCTTAAAACGTGTATAAAAAAAATAAAAATAACAGTTACAGTTCGAGGAGCGGATACAGGAGATATTTTATCGTGTACAGCGTTATACACCGCTGCTCTGTACAGAGTGAGAAGGAGCAGCGCTCACCGGTACCCGCCTCTACTTTCTCGTCTGTGAGCAGGAAAAAAAAACAAAAAACCTCATCAGCTCAATAATTTGCGGGTATGAGCATCAAGCGTACGTCCTCTCAATGGGAGCGGAGCCAATATGTCCCCCTCTGCACGGAGCGCGATATCTTAAAGCTTTCCACAAAAGTGAAAGGACCAAAAAAAAATTAAAACACTGTAATCCCTCCCAGCAGAAGAAACAACAACAAAAGAAAAAAAAAAGGCTGGACAGAACATAGGTCTACGGTTACACTGCGACCCCCCACACCCCAAAACCTGATGATGGGGAGAAGAAGAGTACCGCAGGAGGAGAGGTAACTGGTTTTGACTTTTGGTAACACCACTCGTAACGAAAAACTTTTGTTTAAAAAATAAAAACATGGTCCGCAACAGGGCGGTAAAAAAAACAGGTCAGGGAAGTGGCGGCGCCCCTGTGAGGACAGGAATGATCATGGAAAGCATGAGGAGTAGTCTGATGGAGGACAAGAGCGATCCTCCCCCCGTGACGAGGGATCCTTAGAGGAGTTGTCCCATTGAGAAAAATAGGTGTAAACTGAGGCATTGTGGGAAATGAAACAATAGTTCTAATGTACAGGCATTACAGAGATACGACCCGCTGAGGCGGTCGCACGCGCTCAGTTCAACTGCAGTCTCCTGAAAGCATCGGCTGCTGGTCTCCACTGTGCATGTAGGAAAGGAGGATTGTGGGAAAGTGTGAGCTCAGAGTTTAGAGGAAATAATCAGAACCATATTGGGGGGAGGAGAACTCTACAGGGGTGTAAGTTACTTACTTTACATATATTTGTTACTTTGGTGGAAAACCCCTTTAACTATGCGGCACATACAAGACTTTAGGCCAGGAGCCTTGGGGGCCACCACTTGCCCTTAGGGCCCCACAGTCCCAGTCAGGCTTACGACTAAAAGCTGAACGCAAGAACCTGTCTAACCCAACAGAGAATCTCTAACCTGGTAAACTCCATTCCCCCCAAAGCCTGAATCGGATCAGACCCCGAAACGTTTTTAGGACAAGGTTTCCCAAGCAGTTTGCCTCCGGCTGTTGCTAAACTACAATTCCCAGCATGCCCGGACAGCCTTCGGCTGTCCGGGCATGCTGGGAGTTGTAGTTTAGCAACAGCCGGAGGCAAACTGCTTGGGAAATACTATGTAAAGAAAAGAAGAAACAAAAGACGAGCACCAGACGTCTTCTGTAGTTACCACCTCAGCTCCCTCATGACCCTGGGGTGAAGGAATACAGAAAATGATAAGGTTCAGCACCCAAAGAAGAACCCCACCCAACCCACGGCTCTATAAGCTGTTGCAAAACTTTGGCTGTCGGAGCAATGATGGGAGTGGTAGTTTTAGCTACGGCTGGAGGTAAAGCAGTTGTGAGGAGCGGCAAAGGGTAAAGGATGGTTCACACCACGCTCGGGCTGGATGTAGGCGGCATACCAGTGAAAAAGTGCAACGTCGTGGGCCGACTCACGTCAATGGTCCACACATGGCAGCAATGTGGGCATAAAAAGCCGCACCTTTTAACACCAGTCCCACCTTGTTGGTTTTTTTTTTTTTTTTTAGGTGGGTGGGGCTTTTTGTAAAAGGAGGTGTGGCCTAACTTAGCACCTAATTTTCTACTATATCTGCTAGCAAGCTCGAAGCTGGTGTAGATTTCAAGGCGCGGCGTGCGGGCCAGCAGCTGAATTGTTAAGAACCACGAGATTTTACTAAGCCGCAAATTCTACATCTCACCGCCCCATAGACTTCTATGGGGAGATTTATCAAAATGTGTGCGAGAAAAAGTGGAGAGATTTTCCCACAACGACCAATCACAGCTCAGCTAACGAGCTCTGGTAAAGTAAAAGCTGAGCGGTGATTATAAATCTGGGACCTAGTGATTATGTTCGGTCTATGTCTCGGTCCTATATTTTACTTAAATGGTACCGGTCATTAGTAATTAAAATTAATATGTTATAGATTACCCTATTTGAATTACTTTTCTAATATACTTCTTAATAAAGTTTTGTAACTTTATGTGTTTAATTAACCCCTAAAAGTTTGGCCACCAGGGGTCCTTCTTCTGGTCCTGCTTTCAGAAAAAAAGGTGGGACCTTAGCTCAGCACAGTGTATAGAGTGTACAGTAGAGTTCATAGAGAGAGAGGGGGGTTTGTGCGGCCTCAGCCAATCAGAGACCATCTCACAGCTCAGCAGAGTCTATAGAGCAGTGGTCTTCAAACTGTGGCCCTCCAGATGTTACAAAACTACAATTCCCAGCATGCCCGGACAGCCGTTGGCTGTCCGGGCATGCTGGGAGTTGTAGTTTTGCAACATCTGGAGGGCCACAGTTTGAAGACCGCTGCTATAGAGTGTACAGTAGAGTTCAGGGAGCTGAGGGTGTGTGCGCGCGGCCTCAGCCAATCACAGACCATCTCACAGCTTAGCAGAGCCTATAGTGTACAGAAGAGTTCAGGGAGCTGAGGGGGGGGGGGGGGTGCTGCCTCAGCCAATCAGAGACCATCTCACAGCTCAGCAGAGTCTATAGAGTGTACAGTAGAGTTCAGGGAGCTGAGGGTGTGTGTGTACGCGGCCTCAGCCAATCACAGACCATCTCACAGCTCAGCAGAGTCTATAGAGTGTACAGTAGAGTTCACGGAGCTGAGGGTGTGTGTGTGCGGCCTCAGCCAATCACAGACCATCTCACAGCTTAGCATAGTCTATAGAGTGTACAGTAGAGTTCAGGGAGCTGAGGGGGGGGGGGGGGTGCGGCCTCAGCCAATCACAGACCATCTCACAGCTCAGCAGAGTCTACAGAGTGTACAGTAGAGTTCAGAGAGCTGAGAGGGGTGTGTGCGGTCTCAGCCAGTCACAGCCCATCTCACACTGAACTGCTCTGGCCTGTGTGTAGCAGAGCTTGGAAGGAAGTTCTCCCCAGAAGGGCTTCAGATGACATCACGCCTGCTGGGGAACGCCCCTTCCCAGTCTCTGGAGCTGACTGAGACTGAGCAGAAGATACAGAACAATATCAAGGTTAAAAACTAAAAATTAATAAAAGTAAAGGCAGGGGGTGGTTTATCATGACAAAATGTATCAAGATCATTAGAGGTACTCTTTAAAAACGTATCCTGTGGCCTCCTGCACTTTCGAGGTGAAACAAAAAATAAAAGTATATTTTAGGCAAACAGAGCAAACACAGTCACTAGTAGGTTATGTTTGGTCTATTACGGCCAATGGGCTCGTTGCTGGTATGCCGTCAGTAATACCATTTTGCCACAACCCAGATTAACTTCATCCTCAATATTCATTAGACACTGGCCAGTTCACCCCTTCGAGCAGAAGAATTTCCCGCTGAGCGCTATGACTGTACCTGGCACAATAACGCCCCGGGCCCAGCGTCTCCATGTGATCTCAGACTGACCCTTACAGGACACGGGGCTCCTCCACGTCAAACCAGACACCCGATTGGCCCAAGTTACCACATCATCACCAGCACACCTCTACACTGCGGAACAGGGGAGATCAGTGGCGCCCACAGCCCAGCAGATCACCAACATACCGGGGGAAGACGACAATGTACAAACAAGTGCAACACCCTTGTAAGCCAACTACAGTAAACCAAGTGCTATAGTCTGTATGATCATCGCACCGCTAACCGGGACGCAGCAAAAACTGCAACGAGAGTCCTGAGTAAAGAGTCTGAGAGGTAAAAGCCTTCAACACCCCACCTAAACAGACATATTGCTAAGTCCAGGTCAGACCTTGAGGCCTCAGTTATCAGGGACCCCTCTAATCCTGGTGCAGACCCCTCCAGATCACAACCATACTTAACACGAGGGAGCACAGTGCTGTTAGGAGCCACAGAAACGTGTAATGCCGCGTCCACGTGTGAGCAGCCATGACATGACAACCATTCTGCAGCCGTACACACCACCGAGGACATGACTACTCCATACGGCAGAGCAATAATCGTCGCTGCTGCAACGGCGCTATGTGAGCGCGGACTAATGCTGAAGAAGCCAACAAAGGGCAGAGAGGAGGAGGTGATGCCATCAGCAGAGATAAGAGTGAAGAATGCCCAACCCCCCCAGAAAATGGTTATAAGAAAGCGCTAAGATTTAGCGCTAAAATTGGAGCAAGAAGCGGGAGTCATGACATCATGCCATGCCCCCTCAATACAAGTCTATGGCATGGCCTCCCATAGACTTGCATTGAGGGGGGTGTGGCGTTGGCATCACAAGGGGCGTGCCTATCACATCACAACCCCCGCCGCCTGCGCTCATCGTGTTGCACAGAGATTGCAGGGGTCCCGGCTGCGGGACCCCCGCGATCAGACATCTTATCCCTTATTCTTTGGATAGGGGATAAGATGTCTAGGGGCGGAGTACCCCTTTAAAAGTTCAGTTAATTCAAATAACAACATAGAACGCGTTTTGTGGGTTAAAGCGCTCTTCATCAAATTGCAATCCGATGAAGGGACTGAACCTTCGATACGTGTAGCCAGATTACAACCTGATGAAGAAGGATTTAACCCCCAATATGCGTCATTGCTGGTTTTATTTGAATACACCGAATCTAAAGCTCTGTGAGCAATTGGGCAGCCACTTTTACACTTCCAAGAAGCTGCACTCTGACGGGAACCCACTGTTGCGGCACGGACCGGTTTTCCACCAAGGCACGCAGCCTTCTTGTCCTTTACTCTTATTACATCAGGTGAACGTCCAACTATACTGGGGGTACCTGACCAGGCAGGTTCTGACCTTATATCCCGCAGGATTACACAAGGCGCTGTCCCCCCCCCCCCCCCCCCCCCCCTCCCACAAAGAGATCATCTGGGCTGCGCAGTCCGGTTCCTGGAGGGGTTCGGACATGTGTTTTCAGGGCACTGGGTATGAGCCGCACATCACAAATTCGCCGAACTGCACTCCCACCTTCTGCTGACTCTGCTAAAAAGTCTAATTTTCCCCCCCGATTAGCAGCACCAGATTCTTGGCCAATAAATAGGAATTTTTTTTTTTTTTTAAATTGTTTTCTTATATGTAAAAAAAATGGAGGATAAAAAAAGAAACAGATATAAAATGTGAGAGATTCAAAGTGCTCGGCTGGGGACTCCATACGTCACCAAAAGTGTTTTGGACAAATCGATGAACACTGACACTCGGATCGGAGGGGGTCACCGGACTGCAAAATCCAACCACCCCAGAACCCTTCGCAAGAGGCGTCCAATCTGTGACTCCAGGGCAACGTCCGGCTCATCTCTACTATGACACAGAAGGACTGTAATCCCTGAGGCGACCAAGTGAGAACGAAGCAACATTCCAGAGGTAAAGTCCGTCCAGAGTCCATGAAATGCAGCAGCTGACAACAGAAAATAATGGACACGGTACCCAAGTGTATGGCCGACCCCTCCTGCACCACCTCCGGTGGGAAAAGCCTGAGCTCCCTAAACTGGAGTTTCTGTCCTGGGCAAAGTGGCCATTGTGGTCTGGTCGCCCTCTCGTGGGCCCGAACGTTCTCTATATCAGGGAGATTCGGACTGGAATGCCCGGAGACTCGTTCCTCTGAGGAGAATGGTGGTTGACCAGGTGCTCGACAACTGTGTGCTTGGACATATGCTTCATCAGATAGGTCTCCTGTGGTCAGAGAAGAAGAAGGGCCATACAGTAACGTCAGAGCGGGACATACAGGGGGGGTTCAATGACATCAGGGGGGGTGGGGGGGGGGGAAGAAAGCTACGGGAGTCTTTTTTGGATACAAATATGGCTTCATGTGGAGGGACACCAAGAAAAAGGGGGTCCCAAAATACCATTCACACCAGAGGTCCGGCCGCATGTGCAGGGTCACTACATCAATGGTCTCAAATTGTGGCCTTCCAGATCTTGCAAAACTTCAACTCCCAGCATACAACACCAGAGCTAAGATGTTATCCAGTAGTACACACACAACTGATAATTCCCTCCTCTTACTTCTCTGGCCAATCACAACACATCACATCCTGGGCTGATTATTTAGGCCAGTGTTTTTACAACCAGCGTGTCTCCAGATCTTGCAAAACTTCAACTCCCAGCATACAACACCAGAGCTAAGATGTTAGCCAGTAGTACACACACTGATAATTCCTCCCTTACTTCTCTGGCCAATCACAACACATCACATCCTAGGCTGATTAATTATGCCAGTGTTTTACAACCAGCGTGTCTGCAGATGGTTGCAAAACTTCAACTCCCTGCATGCCCGGACAGCCGTTGGCTGTCCGGGCATGCTGGGAGTTGAAGTTTTTGCAACAGCTGGAGACGCCCTGTTTGGGAAAGACTGCTTTAGATTTTGAAGTTTGACTTTGTCCTAGGCCTGGCCGGAAGCCCAGTAAGGTCCTAGAGTGAAGCTATGGGGCCCCTGTACAAAGCAGTTAGCTGTCCGGGCATGCTGAGAAGTTGAAGTTCTGCATCATCTGGAAGGCCACCGTTTGAGACCACTGCTTTACATAGAAATGTATGGGGGGAAAAAAAGCAGCGAGCGGTCGGGCCCCCAGTGTTAATGTCGGGTGTACCGGAAGACACGTTCAGTGCTGACTCCATAATACACAGAATACAGAGGGGCTACTCACGGATGTGTACGCTCTCCCGCACATACTGCAGCAATACGCCTTGGCGTGCTTCACCGCATGAGCTGAGAGGTGGATCTGGAGGGAAGCGGAGTCCGAGTACGCCCGGTAGCAGTTTGGACACTTGTAGGGTTTGTCTTTGTTGTGCTGCCGCTGGTGAGACTGTGATGTAAAATGGGGTTCAGCACATCATATGGAAGACAGTCGAACCCCCCCATCATTACCCCCCATTACTAACCTGCAAGTTGGAGAGTTGTGTGAAGGCCTTTTCACAGGCGGGCTGCGGGCACTTGTAGGGTCGGTCCCCAGTGTGAATCCTACAACACAAGAAGAGAGACACATAACACCCCAGGGCCCCAATAGAGGATGATACATAACACCCAAGCTACAGGGGGGCCCAAATAGAGGATGATACATAACACCCCAGCACCACAGGGCCCCAATAGAGGATGATACATAACACCCCAGCACCACAGGGCCCCAATAGAGGATGATACATAACACCCCAGCACCACAGGGCCCCAATAGAGGATGATACATAACACCCCCAGCACCACAGGGCCCCAATAGAGGATGATACATAACACCCCAGCACCCACAGGGCCCCAATAGAGGATGATACATAACCCCCCCAGCACCATGAGGCCCCTCTGCAATCCTCCCATGGGATCCCCCCTCCCCCCCCCAGAGGTGCTTGTAAGTTTGTGAACCCT